>NC_041392.1:257959151-258005565 GCF_002162155.2 Triticum dicoccoides
ACGCAGGCGGCGGCACGGGCGGCGAGGCGGCGCCGGCGGCGGCGGGGTCTGGCGGCTGGGGCTAGGGTTCGGCCTGGGGTGGGCCGGCTTATAAAGGGCGAGTCGGGCCAGAGTCCGGATAGGACACGACCCGTAGGTTGGTTCGTTTTTTTAAAATAATTACACGCAGAAGAAAAATAAAAGAAATACTAAACGGACTCCAAAAATTCCGAAATAAAATTTCACGGGCTTCTAAAATCAAGCCGCACAAGGTGAACATTTATTTGGGACCTAAATGCAATTTTGAAAAACGCACATTTTTCCTAAATTCAAATAAAACACCGAAAAACTCCGAAATAAAATCTTATTTGATTTCATTATTAAATCCTCAATATTTCTTTATTTTGGGAAAGTCATTTTATTCCCTCTCTCATATTTTTGTAATAGAAATAATTGATAATAAAATAAATAAAATCAAATGATCCTATTCTCAAAATTTGAGAAAACTCAAATATGAAAATAACGAAATCCCCAACTCTCTCCGTGGGTCATTGAGTTGCGTAGAATTTCTAGGATCAACCAAAATGCAAAATAAAATATGATATGCATTTATGATCTAATGTATAACATTCCAAATTGAAAATTTGGGATGTTACAAACCTACCCCCCTTAAGATGAATCTCGCCCTCGAGATTCGGGTTGGCTAGAAAATAGGTGAGGGTGGTCCTTGAGGAAATCTTCCTCTCGTTCCCAGGTGGCTTCATCCTCTGTGTGGTGGCTCCAGTGAACTTTGCAAAACTTGATAACCTTGCTGCGAGTGACTCGACTGGCAAACTCGAGAATCTTAATTGGTTTCTCCTTGTACG
Organism: Triticum dicoccoides; assembly: GCF_002162155.2. Classification (NCBI taxonomy): domain Eukaryota; kingdom Viridiplantae; phylum Streptophyta; class Magnoliopsida; order Poales; family Poaceae; genus Triticum; species Triticum dicoccoides. The sequence goes on from NC_041392.1 coordinate 257,959,997, forward strand.
TCAAATCGTTATCCAACTGAATAGTTTCCAAAGGCACTGTGTCTCTCAACGGTATGTCAGCCATCTCCGTGTGACATTTCTTTAACTGAGAAACGTGGAACACATCATGAACTCCTGACAATCCTTTGGGCAATTCCAACTTGTAGGCCACTTCTCCCATATGCTCCAAAACTCGATATGGTCCTACAAATCATGGTGCTAACTTCCCTTTAACTCCAAAACGCTTTGTTCCCCGAAGTGGAGATACTCGAAGATAAGCTCTATCTCCGACTTCGTAAACTGTCTCCTTGCATTTAGAATCTACATAACTTTTCTTTCTGGACTGGGCTACCTTGAGCCTATCGCGAATCAACTTCACCTTCTGTTCAAACTCTTTAATCAGGTCAGGTCCAAACAACTGGCGGTCTCCAACTTCATCCCATGATAACGGTGTCCTGCACCTCCTTCCGTACAAGGCTTCGAAAGGGGCCATCTTTAAACTGGTTTGGTAACTGTTGTTGTAAGAGAACTCTGCATATGGCAAATTGTCGTCCCAACTAGATCCATAATCTAGCGCACAAGCTCTCAGCATATCCTCCAAAATCTGATTTACTCTCTTGGTCTGTCGATCTGTCTGTGGATGAAAAGCTGTGCTGAACTCTAGCCTGGTACCCAAAGTTTCGTGCAACTACTTACAGAACTTTGAGGTAAACTGGGTTCCTCTATCTGATACGATACTCCTTGGAACTCCATGCAAACATACGATCCTGGTCATGTATATCTTTGCCAACTTAGCACTGGTGTAAGTGGTCTTTATTGGGATGAAATGACCTACTTTCGTCAATCGATCGACTACAACCCAAATCGAGTCATAGCCTGAACGAGTCCTGGGTAATCCCATGATAAAATCCATGCCTAGCTTATCCCACTTCCATTCGGGTATCGGCAATGGTTGTAACAATCCTGCTGGCTTCTGATGCTCTGCCTTTACTCTCTGACATACATCACAAACTGCTACATACTCCGCAATATCCTTCTTCATTCCGGTACACCAGAAAATATCCTTCAGATCCAAGTACATCTTGGTATTTCCTGGGTGAATTGAATACGGTGGGTCGTGTGCCTCTTGCATTATCAACTTCCTGATCTCCGGGTCATTGGGCACGTAAACGCGGTCTTCAAACCATAGGGTATCGTGCTCATCCTCACGAAATCCTTTAGCTTTTCCTTTGCTCAGTTTCTCCTCTTTGTCAGTTTTCTGAGCTTCCCTGATTCTATCCATTAAAGTTGACTGAATCTCCAATGCAGCTACATAGCCTCTCGGAACTATTTCCGCACATAGTTCACAAAGATTTTCTGCTAACTCCTTGGGTATTTCTCCCGTCATTAATGTATTGACATGGCTCTTACGGCTTAATGCGTCAGCTACTACATTAGCCTTTCCGGGGTGATAATGCAATCTCATATCATAATCCTTGATGAGCTCCAACCATCTCCTTTGTCTGAGATTAAACTCCTTCTGTGTGAAAATGTACTTCAAACTCTTATGATCCGTGTACACCTCACAATGATTTCCAATCAGAAAATGTCTCCATGTTTTCAAAGCATGCACTACGGCTGCTAACTCCAAATCATGCGTGGCATAATTCAACTCATGAGGCTTCAGTTGTCTTGAGGCATATGAAACAACTCTCCCTTCCTGCATAAGCACTGCTCCAAGTCCTCGACGTGAAGCGTCGCAATACACCTCATAATCTTTGGTCTGGTCTGGCAAAATCAACACTGGTGAGGTAACCAAGCGTTTCTTCAACTCCTGGAAACTAGCCTCACATTCCTCCGTCCATATGAACTTGGTATCTTTTTTCAACAACTCAGTCATAGGCTTCGCAATCTTTGAGAAATTCTCAATAAATCTCCGGTAGTATCCTGCGAGTCCAAGAAAACTCCGGATCTCTCCAACCATGGTCGGTGCTTCCCATTTGGTCACGGTATCAACTTTAGCGGGATCTACTGCTATTCCTTCTCCGGATATAACGTGTCCGAGGAATCCTACTTCCTTCAACCAAAACTCACATTTGTTGAACTTGGCATATAATTGATGTTCTCTGAGCTTCTCAAGTACTAGTCGCAAATGTTCCTTATGCTCCTCTTCATTCTTCGAATAAACCAGGATATCATCAATGAACACTACGACGAACTTATCCAAGAACTCCATAAACACTTTGTTCATCATGTTATAAAATAGGCAGGTGCGTTAGTCAGACCGAATGACATAACGGTATACTCATACAGCCCATACCTGGTGGTAAAAGCTGTCTTCGGAATATCCTGTTCTCGAATCTTCAACTGGTGGTATCCTGATCGCAGATCGATCTTGGAAAATACCTTATCTCCTTGCAATCGATCAAACAGATCGTTGATCATTGGTAGTGGGTACTTGTTTTTGATCGTTACTTCATTCAATCCTCGATAATCAACAACCATCCTTAACGATCCATCTTTCTTCTCCACTAGTAGTACTGGCGATCCCCAAGGCGAAAAACTTGGGCGAATATATCCCTTATCCAGTAACTCCTTAACCTACTTCTTAATTTCCACCAAATCCTTTGCTAGCATCCTATATGGTCTCTTTGATATTGGCCATGTGCCTGGCAATAGCTCAATCAAAAACTCAATATCTCTATCCGGTGGCATGCCTGGCAACTCCTCTGGAAATACTTCAGGGAAATCCCTTACCACTAGTACTTCCTCCTGCACAACTCCTGTTAGGCAATTCACTTGAGTCCTCTTTGGCACATGCCGGGATACATACTTGATCCTTCTCCCTTCTGGGGTGGTAAGCAAAATTGACTTACTAGCACATTCAATATTCCCTTCGTACTTTGATAACCAATCCATGCCTAATATCACATCCAATCCTTGGGATTCCAATACTATTAGGTCTGAGGGAAAAACATAGTTACCAATCCTTAATGGTAACCGATCACACCATAGACTAGCCACATACTCTGCTCCAGGCGAGGTTACTAACATGGGTGACCTAAGGGCTTGGGTTGATAGGTTATACTTATCCACAAATCCCCTTGAGATGTATGAATGTGATGCACCAGTATCAAAAAGAACGAGTGCAGTAAATGACTTAACCAAAAACTTACCTATTACTGCATCGGGCTGAGCTTCAAACTCCTCCACGCTAACGTGGTTCACCTGTCCCCTATTGAAAGGGTTCGACTTCTTCCCAGAACTTCCATTGCCATTTTGGCCTTCAGGACATTCATTGGCATAATGTCCGGTCTTCTGACACTTAAAGCAAGTGACTTGGCTTAGGTCCTTCTTGGCTGGGGTTGATGGGTTGGTGCGATTCTGGCCGTTACTTCCTCCATTGCCATTTCCATTCTTGGTGCCATTGTGATTGTGCAAGCTACCTCCTCCATGGGTATGCTGAAAATGTCCTTCCAGTCTAGGGGTAAAACGTGGCTTCTGCTGAGCTCCTAAATTGTACTTTCCTTGTCCATACTTCCTCTTGCGATTCTCAATTTGCTGCTGCTTCCCTTCAATCATAAAAGCACGATCTACGAACTCCTGGTAGTTGTTGAAGGTTGCTACCATCAACTGCATGCTCAACTCATCATTCAGTCCTTCTAGAAACTTCTCCTGCTTAGCTGCATCCGTAGCGACGTCATCTGGTGCATAACGTGCTAACTTACTAAAATCCTCCACATACTGGCCAACTGTCCGTCCTCCTTGGCGCAAGTTGCGAAACTCACGCTTCTTCATGGCCATAGCTCCTGCTGAAACATGGGCAGTACGAAAAGCCTGCTGAAACTGGTCCCATGTGACAGTGTCGACTGGGAAAGTGGCGGTGAAATTCTCCCACCATGATGTTGCGGGTCCTTCTAGCTGATGTGCGGCAAACTTCACCTTCTCCGCATCTGTGCATCCTGCTGTGGTCAATTCCCTAGCTGTCTTGCGGAGCCAGTCATCTGCTACTATCGGCTTGGTGCTACTGGAAAACACCGGCGGATTCAGCCTAAGAAAACGGGCTAAGTGGTCAACAGGTGGTGGTGGTGGTGGTGGGTTGTTGTTGTTGTTCACCTGATTCTGATTTTGGACTAGCAACTGCATCAATGTGTTCTGCTGCTGGATCAACTGGGTGAGCTCCGGTGGAAAGGCAAATCCGGGGTCACGTCTCGGAGGCATCTGAGGGGTTTAGAAAAGATGAGATGTAAGAATAGAGGGGGTCTAAAGAGAAAACACTACCCATATACACATGAGGCAAAAGCAAACAATTCACTTCATTCAATCAAACAAGGGCATACAATCGATCTATCTATCGCAAAAGTGCTCGGACTACTATATTTACATGGTGGACTACTACTGATGAGGTGGTCTACTAGAAATATTCTTCGGTTGCAGACTCCATGATATCTGCTCCAGCTTCATCAACATAGTCATCATCGCTACTATCTGGATCCGAGTCGGTGCCATCGATGATGATGTAGTCTTCCAGGCTAATCTCCTTGGGTTCTTCGTCTTCATCTACTGGTGTAGGGCCTCCCATAAATATTCCAATCTTCTTGATCAGGTCGTCATTCTTCTCCACCAATACTTCAATTTCCTCTTCATAATCTTCACGTGTAGCCTTGAGTTCTTCCTCTAGTTCCTTGATTCTAGTCTTAGCCTTCTTCAGATCTATCATGTCCACGCACACCTGGTTCTCCTGTCGTCGAATGTGCTGGTTTAGCTCCTGGATAAAAGTTGCGATTGATCTATCCTTCCTGGTGCTGATCATCTCCCAGTGTTCATCTCGGCGCCCACAAATCTGGTAGATAGTATCCTTGAGATCATTGCGGTAGACTTCTCCAATGCGTCCCATGGCGATGTGAGCTGCCATGCTCTTTCCTAGATTCCAAGTTGGTGCATCAAAAGAAAACTCTATGGGCTCAGTGACTGGCATGAACGTCCTTCCTGGAACTTGAACTTGAATCATCCAGCGCTCTTCTTCAGGTAAAGTGGTGTTGTAGGTTCCGGTGAAGCTTGGTACTCCTATGTTTAGGTATCTAGTGACTTCCTTCAAGTGATGTCCAAAGGGTGTATCTTCATCCGGTTGCGTGAACTTGTTCCTTGCATCCACCATCCTAAAGAGTAGAAAAGATGAGAAGTCAGAAGAGAAGAGAATGGATAGTGATCTAGGTCTTTTAGCTTAGTGGTCGTGTCCTACAGTCAGCGTGTGCTCTGATACCATCTCTGTAGCGACCAGACCTCAAACAGTCTGATCTCTGTGCTCCGATGTCATCCCTGGATCAGTAATGCCGACACCACACAGTACTCGGAGGATTTATAGCAGAGTAGCAATCACACACTTATTACATCGAGTGTCTCAAAAGAGAACTTATTACAATAAATATGGCTTAAGGTCATCAAATAATGATAAAAGCGGAAGGCTTGGAAGATAAGTGAGTCCATCAACTCCAACGGCATCACTGAGTATAGAACCACGACCCTAAAAACTCCTTAATCATCGTCTGAAAAGTCTGCAACATTAACGTTGCAGCCCGAAACGGGTCAGCACATGGAATATGCTGGCAATGTAACACATAGAGAGTAATGGAATGAAACAGCTATACTATATGCATATTTGGCTGGTGGAAAGCTCTATGGTTACAGTTTTGCGTAAAGCCAATTTTTCCCTACTACAAAGGAATAAAATTTATTTAACTATCATGGTAGTTGTTAAACATTGAGAATGTTTGACAGCATTCTCAATCCCAATTAAGCATCATCATTAAACATAACCCACATGAGAATCCAGGTACTAGATACTCAAGATGTCCATAACCGGGGACACGGCTAACCATAATTAGTTTATTACACTCTGCAAAGGTTTGCGCACTTTTCCCCACAAGACTCGATCGCCTCCGTTTGGTTTCTCGCACTACATGGTGTTTGCGAAGACGGATGACCGAGACATAGTCTTTCAGAAGCGCTAGGACCTTACGATCCGGTAGACCGTACCACCTACATCCCCTACATCTGCTAGTCTACCACTGTAAGAGTTCGCATGACTTAGTCAACTATGCTGGAGCCCATAATAGCTTGTGCTGCACACGGAAGTTTATAGTATGAATAGTCTCATGATCCCTTTGAGCCTGGGTGGCGGTCCAAAAGAAAACAGGCAAGTCCTGGAATACCCAGGTGCCCCAATCCACCCAGATGTGTGTTTAAGTTGCCACCTTAGATAAACCATTAATTAACCAAACTCACATCTGTCATGGATATCACTCACCCAATCCACGTCTACTAACATAGCATGGCATAATAAGCAAACATGGAAGTAACTCCCAAAGGTTTGATAATAAACAGGTAATAGGTACTACCTCATCTACTTCCCATCCCACAATTTAGTTAGATCCTAACCATGCAATGTGTGAGGATTGATCTAATGCAATAAAACTGGGTAGTAGAAAAGGTATGATCAAAGTGTTACTTGCCTTGCTGATGATCCGGGAAACCTAGAGATTCGAAGTAATAAGCGCCGCACTCCGGGTACTCTATCACAAACAAACAAGCATACAACAAGTACTCATCTAATGCACGAGTAAAACTCAAATAAGAGATCTAACCAGAAGGTTCAACTTAAGAACTCCGGTTGGCAAAAAGAATCAAATCGAACGAAGCAATGAAAGTCAAACAGCGAAAGAAAACAACTTCGTTCTACTAATCTGGATCTAGGGCAAATTTTACAGTAGCAAAATCTTGTTTAAGTTGGTTAAACGGATAGAGGGTTTCGAGACGAAACTCTAGGCGCTTGAATCACCTGATTCCGATAAACGAGCGAAAAGTTATAGTAAAACGAAAATCGGATCAGGAATCGCGATCAGAAAAATCGCAAATTTAATCCGAGAAAAAGAAAAACGACGAACGTTCGTCGGAACAAACGAACAGACGAACGCTCGCTACTTAAATAAACCGGAAAAACCGATCTATTTAAAAAAACCGAATCTAAAAAAACCGACGAAAACTGGTCGGTTTTTAAAAAAAACCGACGGCACGGATTTCGAGGCACGCGAACCTCGGGCGATGGGATCGACGGCGGCGGCGTCCGGCGGGGCGGCGGGCGGCGGCGCGGTGGCGGGCGACGGCGGCACGGGCGGCGAGGCGGCGGCGGCGGCGGCGGGGTCGGGCGGCTGGGGCGGGTCGGGCGGCTGGGGCTAGGGTTCGACCTGGGGTGGGCCGGCTTATAAAGGGCGAGTCGGGCCGGAGTCCGGATAGGACACGACCCGTAGGTCTGTTCGTTTTTTTAAATAATTACACACAGAAGAAAAATAAAAAGAAATACTTAACGGACTCCAAAAATTCCGAAATAAATTTTCACGGGCTTCTAAAATCAAGCCGCACAAGGTGAACATTTATTTGGGACATAAATGCAATTTTGAAAAACGCACATTTTTCCTAAATTCAAATAAAACACCGAAAAACTCCGAAATAAAATCTTATTTGATTTTATTATTAAATCCTCAATATTTCTTTATTTTGGGAAAGTCATTTTATTCCCTCTCTCATATTTTTGTAATAGAAATAATTGATGATAAAATAAATAAAATCAAATGATCCTATTCTCAAAATTTGAGAAAACTCAAATATGAAAATAACGAAATCCTCAACTCTCTCCGTGGGTCATTGAGTTGCGTAGAATTTCTAGGATCAACCAAAATGCAAAATAAAATATTATATGCATTTATGATCTAATGTATAACATTCCAAATTGAAAATTTGGGATGTTATAGATTCTTTTGAAATGTCCCTTTTTGATGATGCTTGCTATGCTTGTGGCCAAGATGCCAATATGAATTATGATTATGGAGATGAACTTGCTATAGTTCCTTATGTTAAACATGAAATTGTTGCTATTGCACCCACGCATGATAGTCCTATTATCTTTTTGAATTCTCCCGACTACACTATATCGGAGAAGTTTGCACTTATTAAGGATTATATTGATGGGTTGCCTTTTACCGTTGCACATGATGATTTTGATGAATATAATATGCATGTGCTTGCTGCTCCTACTTGCAATTATTATGAGAGAGGAACTATATCTCCACCTCTCTATGTTTCCAATATGATAAAATCGCAAGAAACTGTTTATACTCTGCATTGGCCTTTACTTTGTGTGCATGAATTGTTCTTTTATGACATGCCGATGCATAGGAAGAGAGTTAGACTTTGTCATTATATGATATATGTTACTTTGTGCTCACTACTAAATTACAAATCATTGCTAATTAAAATTGGCTTTGATATACCTTGGGATCCGGGTGGATTCATTACTTGAGCACTATATGCCTAGCTTAATGGCTTTAAATAAAGCGCTGCCAGGGAGACAACCCGGAAGTTTTATAGAGTCATTTATTTCTGTTGTGTGCTTTTATAAAGTTTAGAAATAAAAATAATGTGCCAAGGTTTGCCTTTAGGATGTTTACATTTGTTTGATAGTTTGTATGGTGCAGGACAGAAACTTTGGCTGTAGTGCGCGATTTTATATTTTTAGCTGGGACGTCAAATGGTTCTGATTCTTTTTGCACTGTCTTCCTATAATTTTTTTTATTTTTCTTAATTTTGGTAGAATTTTTCAAGTATCATAAGTATGGTGAATGTTCAGGTTGTTACAGACTGTTCTGTTTTAGACAGATTCTGTTTTTGATGCATGGTTTGCTTGTTTTGATGAAACTATCAATTTATATCAGTGGATTAAGCCATGAAAAAGTTATATTACAGTAGAAACAATGAAAAAACAAAATATGAATTGGTTTGCAACAGTACTTAGAGTAGTGATTTGCTTTATTATACTAACGGATCTTACCGAGTTTTCTGTTGAAGTTTTTTGTGGATGAAGTGTTCGATGATTGAGAAGGTTTCGATCTGAGAAGAAGGAAGAGAGGAAAGAGCTCAAGCTTGGGGATGCCCGAGGCACCCCAAGTAAATATTCAAGGAGACTCAAGCGTCTAAGCTTGGGGATGCTGGGGAGGCATCCCCGCTTTCTTCAACAAGTATCGGTATGTTTTCGGATTCGTTTCGTTCATGCGATATGTGCAAGTCTTGGAGCATCTTTTGCATTTGGGTTTTTATTTTTTCTTTTTATGCACCATGATGGTATGAGATGGTCCTTGGTTGATTTATGGAATGCTCTTTGCACTTCACTTATATCTTTTGAGTATGGCTTTATAGAATGCTTCATGTGCTTCACTTATATCATTTGAAGTTTGGATTGCATGTTTCTCTTTACATAGACAACCGCCATTTGTAGAATGCTCTTTTGCTTCACTTATATTTGTTAGAGCATGGGCATATCTTTTGTAGAAAGAATTAAACTCTCATGCTTCACTGATATCTATTTAGAGAGATGACAGGAACTGGTCATTCACATGGTTAGTCATAAAATCCTACATAAACTTGTAGATCGCTGAATATGATATGTTTGATTCCTTGCAATAGTTTTGCGATATAAGGATGGTGATATTAGAGTCATGTTAGTCGGGTAATTGTGAAATTGAGAAATACTTGTGTTGAGGTCTGCAAGTCCCGTAGCATGCACGTATGGTGAACCGTTATGTAATGAAGTCGGAGCATGAGGTGTTTATTGATTGTCTTCCTTATGAGTGGCGGTCGGGGACGAGCGATGGTCTTTTCCTACCAATCTATCCCCCTAGGAGCATGCGTGTAGTACTTTGTTTCAATGACTAATAGATTTTTGCAATAAGTATGTGAGTTCTTTATGACTAATGTTGAGTCCATGGATTATACGCACTATCCCCCTTCCATCATTGCTAGCCTCTTCGGTACCGTGCATTGCCCTTTCTCACCTCGAGAGTTGGTTCAAACTTCGCCGATGCATCCAAACCCCGTGATACAATACACTCTATCACACATAAACCTCCTTATATCTTCCTCAAAACAGCCACCATACCTACCTATCATGGCATTTCCATAGCCATTCTGAGATATATTGCCATGCAAATTCCATCATCATCATATACATGACTTGAGCATTTATTGTCATATTGCTTTGCATGATCGTAAGATAGCTAGCATGATGTTTTCATGGCTTGTCCATTTTTCGATGCCATTTGCTACGCTAGATCATTGCACATCCCGGTACACTGCCGGAGGCATTCATATAGAGTCATATTTTTGTTCTAGATATCGAGTTGTAATATCGAGTTGTAAGTAAATAAAAGTGTGATGATCATCATTATTAGAGCATTGCCCCAGTGAGGAATGGATGATGGAGACTATGATTCCCCCACAAGTCGGGATGAGACTCCGGACGAAAAAAAATAAAAAATAAAAGAGAAAGGCCAAAAAAAGAGAAGGCCCAAAAAAGAGAAAAAAAATGAGAGAAAAAGAGAGAAGGGGAAGTGCTACTATCCTTTTTCCACACTTGTGCTTCAAAGTAGCACCATGTTCTTCATATAGAGAGTCTCTTGAGTTATCACTTTCATATACTAGTGGGAATTTTCATTATAGAACTTGGCTTGTATATTCTGATGATGGGCTTCCTCAAATGCCCGAGGTCTTCATGAGCAAGCAAGTTGGATGCACACCCACTTAGTTTCAGTTTGAGCTTTCATACACTTATAGCTCTAGCGCATCCGTTGCATGGCAATCCCTACTCACTCACATTGATATCTATTGATGGGCATCTCCATAGCCCGTTGATATGCCTAGTTGATGTGAGACTATCTTCTCCTTTTTGTCTTCTCCACAACCACCATTCTATTCCACCTATAGTGCTATGTCCATGGCTCACGCTCATGTATTGCATGAAAGTTGAAAAGGTTTGAGAACATCAAAAGTATGAAATAATTGCTTGGCTTGTCATCGGGGTTGTGCATGATGTGAATATTTTGTGTGGTGAAGATGGAGCCTAGCCAGACTATATGATTTTGTAGGGATAACTTTCTTTGGCCATGTTATTTTGAAAAGACATGATTGCTTTATTAGTAGGCTTGAAGTATTATTGTTTTTATGTGAAATGATAGACTATTGCTTTGAATCACTCGTGTCTTAATATTCATGCCATGATTAGACATATGATCAAGATTATGCTAGGTAGCATTCCACATCAAAAATTATCTTTTTTATCATTTACCTACTCGAGGACGAGCAGGAATTATGCTTGGGGATGCTGATACGTCTCCGTCGTATCTATAATTTTTTATTGTTCCATGCCAATATTCTACAACTTTCATATACTTTTGGCAACTTTTTATACTATTTTTGGGACTAACATATTGATCCAGTGCCCAGTGCCAGTTCCTGTTTGTTGCATGTTTTTTGTTTCGCAAAATATCCATATCAAACGGAGTCCAAATGGAATAAAGACTGACAGAGATTTTTTTGGAATATATATTATTTTTGGGAAGAAGAATCCACGCGAGACGATGCTCGAGGGGCCCACGAGGTAGGGGGCGCGCCCCAAGGTGTTAGGCGCGCCCCTGACCCTCGTGGCCACCCCGTAAGGCGGTTGGTGCCCTTCTTTCGCTGCAAGAAAGCTAATATCCGGAAAGAGATTGTGTTAAAATTTCAGCCCAATCGGAGTTATGGATCTCCGGGAATATAAGAAACGGTGAAAGGGAAGAATCTGAGAACGCAGAAACAGAGAGAGACAGAGAGACAGATCCAATCTCGGAGGGGCTCTCGCCCCTCCCACGCCATGGAGGCCATGGACCAGAGGGGAAACCCTTCCCCCATCTAGGGAGGAGGTCAAGGAAGAAGAAGGAGGAGGGGGGCTCTCTCCCCCTTGCTCCCGGTGGCACCGGAGTGCCACCGGGGGCCATCATCATCACCGCGATCTACACCAACACCTCCGCCATCTTCACCAACATCTCCATCACCTTCCCCCCTCTATCTACAGCGGTCCACTCTCCCGCAACCTGCTGTACCCTCTACTTGAACATGGTGCTTTATCCTTCATATTATTATCCAATGATGTGTTGCCATCCTATGATGTCTGAGTAGATTTTTGTTGTCCTATTAGTGGTTGATGAATTGCTATGATTGATTTAATTTGCTTGTGGTTATGTTGCTGTCCTTTGGTGCCCATCATATGAGCGCGCGCGTGTATCACATCATAGGGTTAGTTGTATGTTGATAGGACTATGTATTGGAGGGCAAGAGTGATAGAAGCTTCAACCTAGCATAGAAATTGATGCATACGGGATTGAAGGGGGACCAATATATCTTAATGCTATGGTTGGGTTTTACCTTAATGAACATTAGTAGTTGCGGATGCTTGCTAATAGTTCCAATCATAAGTGCATAGAATTCCAAGTCAGGGATGACATGCTAGCAGTGGCCTCTCCCACATAATACTTGTTATCGGTCTAGTAAAGTAGTCAATTGCTTAGGGGCAATTCCGCAACTCCTACCACCACTTTTCCACACTCTCTATATTTACTTTATTGTTTCTTAATCTAAACAGCCCCTACTTTTTATTTACGTACTATTTATTATCTTGCAAACCTATCCAACAACACCTACAAAGTACTTCTAGTTTCATACTTGTTCTAGGTAAAGCGAACGTCAAGCGTGCGTAGAGTTGTATCGGTGGTCGATAGAACTTGAGGGAATATTTGTTCTACCTTTAGCTCCTCGTTGGGTTCAACACTCTGACTTATCGAAAACTGTTGTGATCCCCTATACTTGTGGGTTATCGTAATGCCTTCCGAGAATTGAGGCGTCCGTTTAGTTGGATAATCATTATTCGGGTCTCCTAGATTTTCGTGCCCGCCTGTTCGCTTATCCCCTTATAAATAGGCACGCCCCGGTCTTCTCATTCTTCTCTATTCTTCGTCTTCCTCCTCTTGCAACCTTTGCTGCTGCTCGAGCTCCGCCACTGCCAGAGAGCACCTCAACTCCGTCGACTTTGGCCGCTGCATCGGCCGGAATTAGTCCAGAAAAACGGTGGCAACCTTCCACGGAAGACCTGTGGCTGTAAGCGTTTCTCTTCTTGCTCCTCAGATCTGCATTAGGGCTTTCTAGGTTTCTGCCTGTTCTTCACAGTTCATCGCAGTTTGCTCCGTAGTTCTTCCTCTGCAGCCTCTTTTTGATCCCATAAGAGATATATGCTTGCGTGGTAGTTGTTTTGTGCCTACTCTTGACACTAGTAGATCCCTTTTCCTAGTATAAAGGCCTCATTAGAATTCTCAAACTCATCTGCACTAAACTTTTAGGTCTAGAATTTTTCCATTTTGAATAGCCATTTGATCTGGAATAATATCAAGCAATTTGGGAAACTTGTTTGCCTCAACACTTAGCCGAATCTGCTTTCTCAAATATCTGTAGTCATGGCAGCTTATTGCGCCGGCTTACTTTTCCTTATATGACATTAGCACTTACTTAAGCCGCCATTACTCCCTTATACCATCATTTTTAATTTCACCATTTTCATTGAATTAAGCCGGTATGTTGCTTTCTTTTCAGTTTCGTCTTTTGAACATCATGCCGTCCAAAGCACCGACTGTCTGCAACTGGGTTCCCTCAACAGTCACTGAGGACATTCTGAAGGAATTCTTTACCATAGGTTTTTTGCCAGGGAAGAATGTTATGTCCTACCGTACGCCTGACCCGGAGGAGGAACGGCCCAATCCAAAAGATGGTGAAGTTACCGTCTGTTCTGATCACATGAACCGTGGCTTTTCCCCACCCGGCTCAAAGTTCTTCAGAGATGTCCTCCATTTTTTCAAACTCCACCCTCAAGACATCGGGCCTAATTCCATATCCAATATCTGCAATTTCCAAGTTCTCTGCAAGGTGTACCTTCAAGAAGAACCGACTGTGGAACTCTTTAGAGAGTATTTTTATCTGAACCGCCAGAATGAGTGCACCAATGGCCCTAGCCTGGAACTTGGAGGTATCTCAATTCAGCATCGACAAGGCGCCGTCTTCCCCCTAATAGTCTTGCCGAGTCATCCCAAGGACTGGAATTAGACTTGGGTCTATTGTCAAGACACTTCACCAGCAAATGAGCATCCACCGCCAGGTCATCGCACAGAGCGTCTTGACTCCAAATTTGCACTCCCTGACAAACTCACTGCCACCAAACGCAAGAAGCTGATACCATCCATTAAAAGGATTAACGCTTTATTGGGGAACGGCTTAACCGGAGTTGAATTGACCCGTTGCTGGGTTGCGTGGCGGGTCATCCCTCTAAGCCGCCGATCAAAATTGATGTATGAATATGGTGGAGGCCCAGATGACTCTCTTCATCACAGCTCCGTTCAATTAACTGAAGAAGATATTGTTCCAATGTCAACTCTTCTGGTGAACGGCAAATACGAAGACTGTAGTAAAGTCAGGTTAAACCCCTTCTGCAAGCTTAATCCGGTGCCAGAGGTAAAGAAACTCTGATCTCTTCCTCTTTGTATTTTTCTCAGTCATTTTAAATACCTACATGACCTTTCATCTTGCTTATTTGTTTATAGGCTAAATCTGATTTCTGGAAAGCCAAGTACGACCACGAAGCCGCCAAGAAAGCTAGAGCTACCGCCATAACCACCAAGAAGACAACCCGGAGATCTAAGAAGAAGAAGAAAAGCACCGCTGAGGATCTGTTGAAGCTTGATGATGATACTTCTGAGTCGGAGGTAGCCCTTGACTCCCTTGGCCAGCTTTTTAACAATCTTATTAACACTGATCATTGCCAGGATGACATGGGGGCCAGTCGGGCCATGGAAGAAGAGGTAACTATTTTCTCCAACTCAGCCCATTTGCCGAGACAGAAACTTCGAGTCGTAACCTAGAAAGTAAGGTTTTCACACCCTTTGGCTTATCTCGACCCTCATTTTATTTTGAAAAAGCACCAGCATGAGAGCCGCCGTCAGGCCCGGAACGAGGATGAACCGCCTCCTGTTCTTCAACAAACTCCCCAGAAACGCCCGAATGAGGTTTATTTATTCATCTTTTACTCTTCCTTAATGGATCTTCTCCCTTGCATTACTAACTTTATTTTTGTCTTCGCAGGAGGTGTCTCGCTCTTCTAGCGACTCGTCTCAAACTCAATTCCCGGCCTTTAAGACTGCCCCTGGGTAAGGAAGAAATCATCTTTCCTCCGTGTCTTTCAAACTACTTCTTTATATTAACTGTTTCATAACATCTTTCTTAGTGGCCAAGCCAAGTCCAAGAGGGCCAAGGTGACTAGGCTGGTGGAAGATCCGTCAGTCCTTGCATCTGAACCGACCATGCCACCTTCTCCCCCTCATACTGAAGCACCAGAAGAGCCGGCCAATACTCAATCAGATCCTCCTGAGCCATCAGCTAACAATACCATCGTTAACCCTTCTGCTACCGGACCATCCAGCTCGGCCAACCCGCCATCATCATTTGTCCAGGACATTCTGATCACTGGGAGCTGCTTTGTTGAGCCGGGGAATCCCACCGTATTGGCCCGTCATACTGCTAAACAAGAGGCACTGGAGAGACAGAAAGTGCATTTTGATATTTCTCATTACAGCCATCTGAACGCCAATGACATATTGTCCGGCTATCTCAGCCATGTGCACTCCAGCCGTGAGTCGGAAATTGAAATGGTCAAGCAGTTGCAGCTGAAGTATGAGTTATGTTTTTCCGTCTTACTTATATTCTGCCAGCCCCCAAGTCTATAGATTATGATAAAACCTGAATGATTTGTAGACTTATGATATAGGCTAAAAGCTTTACCTTTAGATTTTTCTGAAGTCGAAGAAAATAGAATAAACTTCACCTGTAGTCCCCAAGGTCCGGTTCACTTGATCATAAATGAACCGGTACTTTTAATTTCATAACTCTCTTGTACCGAACTCAACAAACATTGCAATCTGGCTTAATTTTGAGAGACTTTCTGAATATTATGCATTAGCCCCCAAGTGCCAAGTGTTGTTACTTTGTGAGGTACTTGGGACTTGAAATGTATTAGAGTCATAAGAAATTGTTTTGGCATACATTAGCCCCCAAGTGTCAAGTGGTTTTGCAGTACAAAGCACTTGAGACTTGAATCTTGACTCTTGGACTTTGATTTAAACCTTGACATACTTGTGCATGCTTTGTAGAACGCCCTATCTGAATTGGGTTCACAATTATTTGACGGCAAGACCCGGCTGGCGGATCAAGAGGCAGAAATCAAGGGTGCTAATGCTAAGCTTCAATTAAGTCTTACTGAGACGGAAAAATTGAGAAACAGCTTGACTGCAAAGAAGAAAACCTGGGCTGAAGAGAAAATGCTGCTGACACAACGCGCCGAAAAAGCCGAAGCAGATCTTGAGGAGGTTACTACGGAGCTGACCGGCTTAAAGAGCCGGGTGTCTCAAATGGTTTCCGCCATCTTTGGTAAGCCCCCTGTACTGATCTGTTTCACCTTCTTTTGACTCGGAATATAACCCGCCTGCTGACTCCTCGTTTGAAAAATTATGTGCAGGCCCGCGAAGCAAGAACCTGAACCAGGATAATGTGATGAAACTGAAGGCGGTCTATACCTTAGTGGAGCAGTTATACACCGGTACTCAACGAGCACTCGCTGCTATCTCTCCCGCCAATCAAGGACCCAACCGGCTCAGTGACGTCTTGAAGAAGCTGTCAATCTTACTCACCAGGTTCCAAGAGGTCAAATGATCATGTGCTAGAGCCAGAGCTTTGAGTGCTCTGAGCCGTTCCAAGGCTTGGGTGCTAGACCTAGACCCGATGGATGTAGCTAGGGGGTACCCGACTATAAAGGAAGACGGGTCTCTCTTTGAGCAAGATGACTTCATGGCTTGCGTACTGGGATTTCGACCTCAAGCTACCATCCTTGGAGATGAAACTAATATTGAAAAATACCAACCGGGTTTTGATTTGGAAAATAAGAAGATGGTGACTCCTTCCTACAAAGTGACAGACCTTATCCCGCCAGTTCGTCAACACACGTTCGCTCCAGAGGTTGATCCGGCTGGATTGATTGACGATGAATCAGAGTTCGTTGCTGTGAATGGCTTTGATTGGTCCAATCCCAGCTTTAAATTGATAGAAGGAGGTGAACCAGCGAGGGAAGAGTGAGAACCATCTTTGTGGGCTTTAAGAAGCCTTGTAATAGAATTAGCTTTGAAACATTGCATATTTTGCCTATGCCATCGCGCATAAAACGCCGTGTGTGACTCTTTTCTTCCTTATTTCAATATATGCATCACAGTCATGGTTATACTTGTAATATTTCCGCTCTGTTCTTGTAACAAAAGGAAATACTTTCTTGGCGGTTTAACACCGAACGGGTCAGATGACCCGGTTCATGACCAAAAGCTTTATCATAGTAGATAACCAGAACTAAACGTAAATAAAATAGGTTTGAGATAACCTTGGAGTAACACATAAAGAAATTGTTCATAAACAACAGTCATACATGTATCTTCGACCTCTGGACCACCGGTTTATATGACCCGGGTGATGAGGCTGACGATCCAGTCCTTTTTTGAGAAGTCAATGCTTCTGAATACCTGATGATTCTTATGCCTTGACGGCTTATTGTCAAATAGTCAAGCTGGCAAAAAGACCATGCTGATTGTTTAAAATTGAGACAATAAAAGACCAATAAGACAAATACCAGGTGGCAAAAAATATAAATAACCTTGTAACGAAAGGTTGGGGTTTTTTGATTCGAATACGATCAGTAAACCGGACCAAAGGGGTTAGGCTAAGATTCAAATACGATCAAATAGCCCCCAGTGGCTTTGGCGTTGTGCCGATCAAAAGGGTACCGACAGTTATGTTCTCTTTGGTTCGAATACAACCTATGTTTGAACAGGAAACCCCCAAATGATCTTGAGAGGTTTTTAACAACCCTAATTTGAATACGATCCAAGTCGGACCCAAAAGGGGTTAAGCTATGATTCGAATACGATCAAGAATCCCCCTGGTGAGTTTGGCTTTGAGCTGATCAAGAGGGTTACGACAGCTATGTTCTCTTTGGTTCGAATACGACCCATGTTTGAATAGGAAGCCCCCAAGTGATCATGAGGTTTATAGCTAGATTCGAATACGATCATAAGCCGGACCAAAAATGTTAGACGTGATTCAGATATGATCAGCTCCTTAATAGTCATTTTTAAATAGTGAAAAAGACTAAAGATTTATAATGTTTTAAAAAGGGAAAGGGCAGAGGTCCTACTTTATTACTTATCATGATATATACAATGTCAAAGTATGTACATGATGAGAGTCGATGGCTCAGGTGTAGTATGGCTGAAGTTGAGCAATGTTCCACGGCCAGCGGGTCTCTTCCTCCGACTTACGTGAGTCTTTGTGCTCTCGAGCGTCAATGAGGTAATATGACCTGTTGTTTAAATTCTTGCTAACCACAAAGGGTCCTTCCCAAGACAGGGATAGCTTGTGTGCATCTGACAGATCCTAGATGAGCCGGAGCACCAGGTCACCTTGAAAAGTCCTGGACTTAACCCGGCGGCTGTGATAGCAACGCAGGTCCTATTGATAAATTGTTGATTGAGCTGCTGCTAAGTCTCCTTCCTCATCTAATAAGTCAAGCGCATCTTGTCTAGCTTGTTTGTTATTAGCTTCAACATAAGCCGCCACACGAGGCGAGTCATGACGGATGTCACTAGGTAGCACTGCTTCCGCTCCATAAACCATGAAGAAGGGTGTATAACCCGTAGATCTGTTAGGGGTGGTGTTAATACTCCACAATACCAAGGGTAAGTCCTCTACCCAGCAACCTGGCGTCCTTTGTAAGGGAACTATGAGCCAGGGTTTGGGACCTTTTAAGATTTCCTGATTTGCTCTCTCAGCCTGCCCATTAGATTGAGGGTGAGCTACAGAAGAAACATCAAGCCGGATATGCTCACGTTCACAGAACTCCTCCATAGCCCCTTGGGATAAATTAGTGCCATTGTCAGTGATAATGCTGTGTGGAAAACCAAAGTGAAAGATCACCTTTTTCATGAACTGGACCGTTAGGCTGCATCACACTTACTCACTGGCTCCGCCTCAACCCACTTTGTCAATTTGTCCACAGCTACTAAAAGATGTGTCTTTTTATCTTAGAGCTTTTGAAAGGTCCAACCATGTCAAGCCCCCAGACCACAAACATCCAAGTGATTGGAATCATCCACAACTCCTAAGCCGGAACATGTGCTCGCAGTGCAAATTTTTGACATCCATCACACCTACTGACCAGATCCTCTGCATCAGCCTGAGCCGTCAACCAATAAAAACCATGATGAAAAGCTTTGGCCACGAGAGACTTTGACCCGGTGTGATGACCACAATCCCCTTCAAGGATTTCACGAAGTATCTCTTGGCCTTCTTCAGGAGAAACACACTGCTGAAACGCTCCAGAGACGCTGCGATGGTATAACTCTCCGTCAGAAATCGTCATTGACTTGGACCGCCGGGTTATCTGCCGGGCCAGGGTCTCATCCTCTGGCAACTCGCCCTGGGTCATGTAAGCCAAGAAAGGTACTGTCTGATACGTCCATTTTGCATCATGCTTTTATATCGATATTTATTGCATTATGGGCTATTATTTCACATTATGTCACAATACTTATGGCTATTCTCTCTTATTTTACAAGGTTTACATAAGGAGGGAGAATGCCGGCAGCTGGAATTCTGGGCTGGAAAAGGAGCAAATATTAGAGACCTATTCTGCACAACTCCAAAAGTCCTGAAACTCCACGGAACACCTTATAATAAATAATGAAAAATCCTCGCCAAAGATGAAGACCAGGGGGCCCACACCCTGTCCATGAGGGTGGGGGCGGCCCCCCTAGGGCGCGCCCCCTACCTCGTGGGCCCTCTGGTGGCTCTCCGATGACCATCTTCTGATATATGAAGTCCTTCGTCGAGAGAAAAATAAGAAGCAACCTTTCAGGACGAAACTCCACCGCCACGAGGCGGAACCTTGGCGGATCCAATCTAGAGCTCCGGCAGAGCTGTTCTGCCAGGGAAACTTCCCTCCCGGCGGGGGAAATCATCACCACCGTCATCACCAACGCTCCTGTCATTGGGAGAGGGCAATCTCCATCAACATCTTCACCAGCACCATCTCATCTCCAAACCCTAGTTCATCTCTAGTATCCAATTCTTGTCTCCAAGTCCGGGATTGGTGCTAGTAGGTTGCTAGTAGTGTTGATTACTCCTTGTAGTTGATGCTAGTTGGTTTATTTGGTGGAAGCTCATATGTTCAGATCCTATATGCATATTGATACCCCTCTGATTATGAACATGTTTATGCTTTGTGAGTAGTTACGTTTGTTCCTGAGTACAAGGGATAAGTCTTGCTATTAGTAGTCATGTGAATTTGGTATTCGTTCGATATTTTGCTGAGATGTATGTTGTCTAGCCTCTAGTGGTGTTATGTGAATGTTGACTACATAACACTTCACCATTATTTGGGCCTAGAGGAAGGCATTGGGAAGTAATAAGTAGATGATGGGTTGCTAGAGTGATAGAAGCTTAAACCCTAGTTTATGCGTTGCTTCGTAAGGGGCTGATTTGGATCCATATGTTTCATGCTATGGTTAGGTTTACCTTAATACTTTTGTTGTAGTTGCGGATGCTTGCAATAGAGGTTAATCATAAGTGGGATGCTTGTTCAAGTAAGAATAGCACCCAAGCACCGGTCCACCCACATATCAAATTATCAAAGTATCGAACGCAAATCATATGAACGTGATGAAAACTAGCTTGACGATATTACCATCCTTGGGAGCACTTTTCCTTATATAAGAGTTTGTCCAGGCTTATTCTTTGCTACAAAAAGGATTGGGCCACCTTGCTGCACTTTATTTACTTTTGTTACTTGTTGCTCGTTACAAATTATCTTATCACAAAACTATCTGTTACCACTTATTTCAGTACTTGCAGAGAATACCTTGCTGAAAATTGCTTATCATTTCCTTCTGCTCCTCGTTGGGTTCGACACTCTTACTTATTGAAAGGACTACGATAGATCCCCTATACTTGTGGGTCATCAAGACTCTTTTCTAGCGCTGTTGACGGGGAGTGAAGCGCCTTTGGTAGGTAGAATTTGGTAAGGAAAAATTTATATAGTGTGATGAAATTTACTGTCACTTGTTACTATGGAAAGTAATCCTCTGAGGGGCTTGTTCGAGGTATCTTCACCCCAACCGGTAGAGCAAAGAGTTGCTCCTCAACCTACTGAACCTACTGAAAATGAAAATGAAAATGAAAATGAAAATACTTGCTTTGAAGTTCCTTCGGGTATAATAGAAAAACTGCTAGCTAATCCTTTTTTAGGAGATGGAACAAAACATCCTGATGAACATCTAATATATGTGGATGAAGTTTGTGGATTATTTAAGCTTGCAGGTGTACCCGGAGATGTTGTTAAGAAGAAGGTCTTCTCCTTATCTTTGAGTGGAGATGCATCGACATGGTACAGGCTATGTGATGATATGAGGTCTTGGAATTACAAACGATTGAAATTGGAATTTCATCAGAAGTTTTATCCTATGCTTCTTGTTCATCGTAATCGCAATTATATATATAATTTTTGGCCTCGCGAAGGAGAAAGCATCGCTCAAGCTTGGGGGAGGCTTAAGTAAATGTTATATTCATGTCCCAATCATGAGCTCTCAAGAGAAAAGATTATTCAAATTTTTTATGCTCGGCTTTCTGGTAACAATCGCACCATGCTTGATACTTCTTGTGCTAGCTCTTTTATGATGAAGACTATTGAATTCAAATGGGATTTATTGGATAGAATTAAACGCAACTCTGAAGATTGGGACCTCGACAATGGTAAGGAGTCAGGTATGACACCTAGTTTTGATTGTGTTAAATCTTTTATGGATACCGAAGTTTTTTGTAAATTTAGCACTAAATATGGACTTGATTCTGAGATAGTAGCCTCTTTCTGTGAATATTTTGCTACTTATGTTGATCTCCCTAAGGATAAGTGGTTTAAATATCATCCTCCCATAGAAGTAAAAGTAGCTGCACCAATTAAAGTTGAAGAAAAGACTATCACTTATGATGATCCTATTGTTCCTACTTGTTATGTTGAGAAACCACCTTTCCCTGTTAGGATAAAGGATCATGCTAAAGCTTCAACTGTGGTTCGTAAAAGCAATATTAAAACATATACACCTCCTGAGCAAGTTAAAGTTGAACCTAATATTGCTATTGTTAAAGATCTCTTGTCTGATAATATAGATGGGCATGTTATTTACTTCTGTAATGAAACTGCTAGAATTGCTAAACCCCGTGATAAAGATAAACCTAGACCTGTGGTAGGCATGCCTGTTATTTCTGTTAAAATAGGAGATCATTGTTATCATGGCTTATGTGATATGGGTTCTAGTGCTAGTGCAATACCTATTGACTTATACAAAGAAATTATGCATGACATTGCACCGGTAGAGTTAGAAGAAATTGATGTCACTATTAAACTTGCTAATAGAGATACTATATCACCAATGGGAATTGTTAGAGATATTGAAGTCTTGTGTGGGAAAACTAAATATCCTGTTGATTTTCTTGTTCTTGGTTCCCCACAAGATAGCTTTTGTCCCATTATATTTGGTAGACCCTTCCTGAATACTGTTAATGCTACCATAGATTGCACAAGGGATGTTGTTACTGTTGGCTTGGATGATATGACTCATGAATTTAATTTCTCTAAATTTAGTAAACAACACCATGAAGAAGAATTGCCTAGTAAGGATGAAATTATTGGTCTTGCTTCTATTGCCGTACCTCCTAGTGATCCTTTAGAACAATATTTGCTAGACCATGAGAATGATATGTTTATGAATGAAAGAAGGGAAATAGATGAAGTATTCTCTAAACAGGAACCTATTCTGAAACACAATTTGCCTGTTGAAATCCTAGGGGATCCCCCTCCACCTATGGGTGATCCCGTGTTTGAGCTTAAACCATTGCCTGATAATCTTAAATATGCTTATGTTGATGAAAAAAGATATATCATGTTATTATTAGTGCTAACATTTCAGAGCATGAAGAAGAAAGATTATTGAAAACTCTGAAGAAGCACCGTGCTCCTATTGGATATACTCTTGATGATCTTAAGGGCATTAGTCCCACTATATGTCAACATAAAATAAATTTGGAAGCAGATGCCAAACCAGTTCGTGATCCTCAATGACGTCTGAATCCTAAAATGAAAGAAGTGGTAAGAAAAGAAATACTAAAGCTTCTGGAGGCAGTTATAATTTATCCCATTGCTGATAGTCAGTGGGTAAGTCATATTCATTGTGTCCCTAAGAAGGGAGGTATTACTGTGGTTCCTAATGATAAAGATGAATTGATTCCACAAAGAATTATTACAGGTTATAGGATGGTAATTGATTTTCGCAAATTAAATAAGGCTACTAAGAAAGATCATTACCCCTTACCTTTTATCGATCAAATGCTAGAAAGATTATGCAAACATACACATTACTGCTTTCTAGATGGTTATTCTGGTTTCTCTCAAATACCTGTGTCGGCTAAAGAACAATCAAAGACTACTTTTACATGCCCTTTTGGTACTTTTGCTTATAGACGTATGCCTTTTGGTTTATGTAATGCACCTGCTACCTTTCAAAGATGCATGATGGCTATATTCTCTGACTTCTGTGAAAAGATTTGTGAGGTTTTCATGGACGACTTTTCCGTCTATGGATCTTCTTTTGATGATTGTTTGAGCAATCTTGATCGACTTTTGCAGAGATGTGAAGAAACTAATCTTGTCTTGAATTGGGAAAAATTGCCACTCTATGGTTAATGAAGGTATTCGTCTTGGGGCATAAAGTTTCTGAAAGAGGTATTGAAGTTGATAAAGCCAAGGTTGATGCTATTGAAAAGATGCCATGTCCCAAGGACATCAAAGGTATAAGAAGTTTCATTGGTCACGCCGGATTTTATAGGAGGTTCATTAAGGACTTCTCAAAAATTTCTTGGCCGTTGACTAATTTATTAAAAAAAGATATACCATTTTCTTTGATGATGATTGTGTAGAAGCATTTGAAATACTTAAGAAAGCATTAGTGTCTGCACCTGTTGTTCAACTACCTGATTGGAATTTACCCTTTGAAATTATGTGTGACGCTAGCGATTATGCTGTACGTGCTGTTCTAGGGCAAAGAGTTGATAAGAAATTAAATGTTATCCATTATGCTAGTAAGACTCTAGACAATGCTCAAAGAAATTATGCTACTACTGAAAAAGAACTTTTAGCAGTTGTATTTGCCTGTGATAAGTTCAGATCTTATATTGTTGATTCTAAAGTAACTATCCACACTGATCATGCTGCTATTAAATATCTTATGGAGAAGAAAGATGCTAAGCCTAGACTTATTAGATGGGTTCTCTTGCTACAAGAATTTGATTTGCATATTGTTGATAGAAAAGGAGCTGAGAACCCTATTGCAGACAACTTGTCTAGGTTAGAGAATGTTCTTGATGACCCACTACCTATTGATGATAGCTTTCCTGATGAACAATTAAATTTCATAAGTACTTCTCGTAGTACTCCTTGGTATGCTGATTATGCAAATTACATTGTTGCTAAATTCATACCACCTAGCTTCACATACCAACAAAAGAAAAAGTTCTTCTATGATTTGAGACATTACTTTTGGGATGACCCACATCTTTATAAAGGAGTATATGGTGTTATTAGACGTTGTGTACCTGAGCATGAGCAGGAACAGATCCTACGCAAGTGCCACTCCGAAACTTATGGAGGACACCATGCGGGAGATAGAACTGCACATAAGGTATTGCAATCCGGTTTTTATTGGCCTACTCTCTTCAAGGATGCCCGTAAGTTTGTCCTATCTTGTGATGAATGTCAAAGAATTGGTAATATTAGTAGACGTCAAGAAATGCCTATGAATTATTCACTTGTTATTGAACCGTTTGATGTTTGGGGCTTTGATTATATGGGACCTTTTCCTGCCTCTAATGGATATACACATATTTTAGTTGTTGCTGATTACGTTACTAAGTGGGTAGAAGCTATTCCAACTAGTAGTGCTGATCATAACCCTTCTATTAAAATGCTTAAAGAAGTTATTTTTCTGAGGTTTGGAGTCCCTAGATATTCAATGACTGATGGTGGTTCACATTTTATTCATGGTGCTTTCCGCAAAATGCTTGCTAAATATGACGTCAATCATAGAATTGCATCTCCGTATCACCCACAGTCTAGTGGTCAAGTAGAATTGAGTAATAGAGAACTCAGATTAATTTTGCAAAAGACTGTCAATAGGTCTAGAAAGAATTGGTCCAAGAAACTTGATGATGCATTATGGGCCTATAGAACTGCATATAAAAATCCTATGGGTATGTCTCCGTATAAAATGGTATATGGAAAAGCATGTCACTTACCTCTCGAACTAGAACATAAGGCATATTGGGCTAGTAAAGAGCTCAATTATGATTTCAAACTTGCCGGTGAGAAGAGGTTATTTGATTTTAGTTCACTAGATGAATGGAGAACCCAAGCTTATGAAAATGCCAAGTTGTTTAAAGAATAGGTTAAAAGATGGCATGACAAAAGGATACAAAAGCGTGAGTTTAATGTAGGTGATTATGTACTATTATACAACTCTCTTTAAGATTTTTTGCAGGAAAACTTCTCTCTAAATGGGAAGGCCCCTATGTTATCGAGGAGGTCTATCGTTCCGGTGCCATAAAAATCAACAACTTCGAAGGCACAAATCCGAAGGTGGTAAACGGTCAGAGAATTAAACATTATATCTTAGGTAACCCCATAAATGTTGAAACCAATATTATTGAAACCGTAACCCCGGAGGAATACATAAGGGACACTTTCCAGAATGTTTCAGACTCCGAAAAGGAATAGGTATGTGGTACGGTAAGTAAACCGATTCCAAAACAGTTTTTAAGGCAATATTTCTCTGTTTTGGAATATTTAGAAAAAATAGAAAATTAAGTAGCAGTCCGGGAAGGACACGAGGGCCCCACGAGGGTGGAGGGCGTGCCCTACCCCCTGGGCGTGCCCCCCTACCTTGTGAGCACCTCATGTGCCTTCCGGACTCTATTTTCTTGCACGATACGTATTTTGGTCGGTAAAAATTCACTATATATTCTCCCGAAGGTTTTGACTCCCGTATCACGCAAATATGCTCTGTTCTTGTTTTGGGATGTTCTCTGTCAGGGTTGTCAAGGCCAGGAATCATGTCGTCCCCCTCCTCCAACAACGATGACAAAGATGCCTGGCTAATGAAGATAGAGCTGAAGAGGGAAGAACCTATGGAGATCAACAAGGATGAAGGGATCAAGAAGGCCACGGAGAACCAAGCTCCGGCAATAGAAGACATCCTTCAACTTGATCACAACCTTCTTACCCCAACTGAGATTGAAGCTTTCCAGATGATTGAGTTAACTCGTATTCAAAACAAGTATCTCACAAGTGAAAATATTTTGTTGAAGGAGCATATCTTTGCACTCAAGGGCATTATTCGCAAGCTAGAGGACCTCTTACGCTCGATGTGCGACTATCCATCACCTCCTTCTTCACCAACCAAGGAGATATAATCACATGGGCATGGGCACTCCCCTTAGCAACTTCCAAGCTTGGGGGAGGTGCCCCGGTATCGTATCACAATCACAACTCCTATCTTTACCATTTTCCTTAGTTCGATCCTATTAGTAGTATTTTGATCTAGTAGAATAAAGTTTATGGCATGATCTAGTTTTAAGTTTTGCTTTATGATCTCTCTATGTAATCGAGTCCGTGAGCTATATAATAAAGATTAGTGTTGAGTCAAGGGCCTGATTTTCTTGCTATGATCTTGGGTGAATAAAAGAAAAGAGAAAAAGAATAAAAAGAAACAAAAGTTCATATTGATCTTATTGAGAGTAATGACTTCACATAGAAAGAGTGTGATGATTAAAAGTTGTTGGGAGTTGGCAGACATAGCTTTGGTCATCATTGCAATTAATAGGAAGTAATAAGGAAAGAGAGGTTTCATATATAAGTATACTATTATTGACATCTTTTATGATTGGGAGCACTCATCAAAATATGACATGCTAAAGAGTTGATGTTGGACAAGGAAGACAACGTAATGGGTTATGTTTTCTTATATCTGAGATAAAGCATGTTGTCATGGATCATCCAACATGTTGAGCTTGCCTTTCCCCCTCATGCTAGCCAAATTCTCAGCACCAAGTAGAGATACTACTTGTGTTCCAAATACCCTTAAACTAGTTTTGCCATGAGAGTCCACCATATCTACCTATGGATTGAGTAAGATCCTTCAAGTAAGTTGTCATCGGTGCAAAGCAATAAAAAATGCTCTAAATATGTATGATTAGTGTGGGAGAAATAAGCTTTATACGATCTTGTGATGTGGAAGTAATAAAAGCGACAGACTGCATAATAAAGGTTCATATCACAAGGGGCAATATAAAGTGACGTTCTTTCGCATTAAGATTTTGTACATCCAGCCATAAAAGCGCATGGCAACCTCTGCTTCCCTCTGCGAAGGGCCTATCTTTTATTATTATCTTCTATCCTATGCAAGAGTCATGGTGATCTTCACCTTTCTTTTTACATTTATCCTTTGGCAAGCACAGTGTGTTGGAAAGATCCTGATAGATATATCTAATTGGATGTAGGGGGGCATGAGTTATTATTGTTGACATTACCCTCAAGGTCAAAGGTTGTGGGGCGAAACTATAAGCCCCTATCTTTCTCTGTGTCCGATTAAAACTCCGTAACCACAAGTATTGCGTGAGTGTTAGCAATTATGAAGGACTAGATGATAGTTGAATATGTGGACATGCTTTTTAGCTCTGACATAGACTCTTTATGATGTTATGATAAATTACAATTGCTTCAATGACTGAGGTTATAGTTTATTGGTTCTCAATAAGGTTTCTGATTCATACTTTTGCATTGTGAATAGATCATCACTTGAACATAAGTAATCATATGACAATATCTATAGATGTTGCTGTTATGAGAATAATCATGATGCCTTCATGTCCGTATTTTATTTTTATCGACGCCTCTACCTCTAAACATGGGGACATATTTATTGTTATCGACTTTCGCTTGAGGACAAGCGAGGTATAAGCTTGGGGGAGTTGATACGTCCATTTTGCATCATGCTTTTATATCGATATTTATTGCATTATGGGCTGTTATTTCACATTATGTCACAATACTTATGGCTATTCTCTCTTATTTTACAAGGTTTACATAAGGAGGGAGAATGCCGGCAGCTGGAATTCTGGGCTGGAAAAGGAGCAAATATTAGAGACCTATTCTGCACAACTCTAAAAGTCCTGAAACTCCATGGAACACCTTATAATAAATAATGAAAAATCCTCGCCAAAGATGAAGACGAGGGGGCCCACATCCTGTCCACGAGGGTGGGGGCGCCCCCCCAGGGCGCGCCCCCCTACCTCATGGGCCCCCTGGTGGCTCTCCGATGACCATCTTCTGATATATGAAGTCCTTCGTCGAGAGAAAAATAAGAATCAACCTTTCGGGACGAAACTCCGCCGCCACGAGGCGGAACCTTGGCGGATCCAATCTAGAGCTCCGGCAGAGCTATTCTGCCGGGGAAACTTCCCTCCCGGAGGGGGAAATCATCGCCATCATCATCACCAACGCTCCTCTCATCGGGAGAGGGCAATCTCCATCAACATCTTCACCAGCACCATCTCATCTCCAAACCCTAGTTCATCTCTTGTATCCAATTCTTGTCTCCAAGTCCGGGATTGGTGCTAGTAGGTTGCTAGTAGTGTTGATTACTCCTTGTAGTTGATGCTAGTTGGTTTATTTGGTGGAAGATCATATGTTCAGATCCTATATGCATATTAATACCCCTCTGATTATGAACATGTTTATGCTTTGTGAGTAGTTACGTTTGTTCCTGGGGACAAGGGATAAGTCTTGCTATTAGTAGTCATGTGAATTTGGTATTCGTTCGATATTTTGATGAGATGTATGTTGTCTAGCCTCTAGTGGTGTTATGTGAACATCGACTACATAACACTTCACCATTATTTGGGCCTAGAGGAAGGCATTGGGAAGTAATAAGTAGATGATGGGTTGCTAGAGTGACAGAAGCTTAAACCCTAGTTTATGCGTTGCTTCGTAAGGGGTTGATTTGGATCCATATGTTTCATGCTATGGTTAGGTTTACCTTAATACTTTTGTTGTAGTTGCGGATGCTTGCAATAGAGGTTAATCATAAGTGGGATGCTTGTTCAAGTAAGAACAGCACCCAAGCACCGGTCCACCCACATATCAAATTATCAAAGTATCGAACGCGAATCATATGAACGTGATGAAAACTAGCTTGACGATATTCCCATGTGTCCTCGGGAGCGCTTTTCCTTATATAAGAGTTTGTCCAGGCTTGTCCTTTGCTACAAAAAGGATTGGGCCACCTTGCTGCACTTTATTTACTTTTGTTACTTGTTGCTCGTTACGAATTATCTTATCACAAAACTATCTGTTACCACTTATTTCAGTACTTGCAGAGAATACCTTGATGAAAACTGCTTATCATTTCCTTCTGCTCCTCGTTGGTTTCGACACTCTTACTTATCGAAAGGACTACGATAGATCCCCTATACTTGTGGGTCATCACTGTCCAATCTGGGATGACGTGAAGATCCGCCACCAACTGTGCCTCCGGGTCAGGAACAGCCAAATCTTCCTCTCTAGGTAACTTAACAGACGGGTTATGCAAAACATCCAAAAAGGTGTTAGGTGGCACCGGCTTACGCTGAGACCCCAACCGGCTTAGAGCATCCGCCGCTTCGTTCTTCCTACGGTCAATGTGTTCCACCTGATAACCTTTAAAATGTCCTACAATAGCATCAACTTCATGGTGATAAGCCGCCATGAGAGGGTCCTTTGAATCCCACTTGCCTGACACGTGTTGAGCCACCAGATCTGAATCGCCAAGACACCGGACCCAGCTCAGGCTCATCTCTTTGGCCATTCGAAGACCATGGAGCAAGGCTTCATACTCTACTGCGTTGTTAGTACAAGGAAACATCAGTCGCAGCACATAACAAAACTTGTCACCTCGAGGAGAAGTTAAAACAACTCCAGCCCCTGAGCCTTCCAATTGTCTGGACCCATCAAAGTGAATCGTCCAATACATGTTGTCTGGTTTCTCTTATGGCATCTGCAGTTCTGTCCAATCATTAATAAAGTCAACCAGTGCTTGAGATTTGATCGCAGTACGTGGTACATACTTCAACCCATGAGACCCAAGTTCAATGGCCCACTTGGCGACTCATCCAGTGGCTTCTCTATTTTGAATGATGTCTCCCAACGGAGCAGAGCTAACCACAGTGATTGGGTGACCCTGAAAGTAATGTTTGAGCTTCCGGCTTGCCATGAACACCCCATATACGAGTTTCTGCCAATGTGGATATCTTTGTTTAGACTCAATCAACACCTCACTGATGTACTAAACCGACCGTTGGACCGGATGTTCCTTGCCAGCCTCCTTGCGTTCCACCACAATCACCACACTAACAGCTCGTGAGTTAGCGGCTACATATAACAATAGCGGCTCTTTCTCAACCGGAGCAGCAAGAACCGGCGGCTCAACAAGTTGTTTCTTCAGATCCTCAAAAGCAGAGTTTGCAGCATCGCACCAAACAAAATCATCATTCTTTTTCATCATCTGATACAAAGGCATCGCCTTCTCCCCTAACTGGCTTATGAAGCGGCTCAAAGGAGCAACACGACCCGCTAGCCGTTGATCGTCATTGATGCACACCGGTTTGGCCAGGGAGGTGATTGCCTTAATTTCTCCGAGTTAGCTTCAATACCTCTGTTAGATACCAAAAAACCAAAGAGTTTGCCAGTGGGAACTCCAAAAACACACTTAGCCGGGTTAAGCATCATCTTGTAGACCCGGAGGTTATCAAAGGTCTCCTTTGGATCAGTTACTAAGGTTTCCTCTTTTCTGGACTTCACCACGATATCATCCACATAAGCATGAACATTGCGTCCAATCTGATTGTGAAGGCAATTCTGCATACACCGTTGATAAGTCGCCTGGGCACTCTTAAGCCCAAAAGGCATAGACACATAGCAGAAGGCTCCAAACAGAGTGATGAAGGATGTCTTCTCCTAGTCCTTAACTGCCATTTTGATCTGATGATAACCTGAATAAGCATCCAGAAAACTCAAACATGCGCAACCCGCCGTAGCATCAATGATCTGATCAATATGAGGGAGAGCAAAAGGGTCAGCTGGACAAGCTTTGTTTAAATCAGTGTAATCCACAGACATACGCCAAGTGCCGTTCTTCTTGAGTACAAGCACCGGGTTGGCCAACCACTCTGGGTGAAAAACTTCCAGAATGAACCCGGCTGCCAAGAGCTGGGCCACCTCCTCTCCAATGGCCTTGCGCCTTTCCTCGTTAAACCACCGGAGAAACTGTCTGGCCGGTTTAAACTTCGGATCAATATTGAGAGAGTGCTCAGCGAGTTCTCTCGGGACACCCGGCATATCAGAAGGTTTCCGTGCAAAGATGTCCTGGTTCTCACGGGTGAACTCGATGAGCGCGCTTTCCTATTTTGGATCCAAGTTGGCACTGATGATGAACTGCTTGGATGAGTCGCCGGGCACAAAGTCAACCGTCTTGGTGTCATCAGCTGATTTGAATTTCAACACCGGCTCATGCTCCGTTGTTGGCTTCTTTAACGACGTCATGTCTGCCGGGTCAACATTATCTTTATAAAAGTTTACCTCCTCTGTTGCACAAACAGACACAGCATACGCAGCATCTCCTTCTTCACACTCCAGGGCTATTTTCCGGCTTCCATGCACTATAATGGTGCCCTTATAGCCCGACATCTTGAGCTGTAGATATACATAACACGGCCGAGCCATGAACTTGGTGTAAGCCGACCGTCCAAACAGAGCATGATATGGGCTTTTGATCTTAACCACCTCAAAAGTTAACTTCTCCGCCCTGAAATCATATTCATCCCCAAAGGCTACTTCCAGCTCAATCTTACCAACTGGGTATGCCGATTTGCCAAGTACAACACCGTGAAAACAGTGTTGGATTGCTTAAGACTCTTATCAGTCAACCCCATCCGACGGAACGTCTCATAGTAGAGGATGTTGATGCTACTACCTCCATCCATGAGTACTTTACTGAATTTATATCCACTAACCTGAGGTGCTACTACCAAGGCTAAGTGACCCGGATTGTCAACCCGGGGAGGATGATCTTCTCTACTCCACACAATAGGCTGTTCAGACCACCTCAAATAACGTGGTACCACCGGCTCAACAGCATTGACAGCCCTCTTATGAAGCTTCTGGTCCCTCTTGCATAAACTAGTGGTAAATACATGGTATTTCCCACTATTCAACTATTTTGAATTGCTCTGATATCCGGACTGTTGCAGCTGATTGCCTTGGCCGGGTTGTTGATTGTAACTTCCCTGGTTACCTGTATGGCCTTGACCGTGAAAACCGCCTCCACCTGAACCAGCGCCCAGGCCATGAAAGCCGCCTCCACCTGAACTGCCGCCAGGCCCGTGACCTCCATCAAACGTGTTTGAATTTTTAAATGCCTTCATGATCGTACAGTCCTTCCACAGATGGGTTGCTGGCTTCTCCCAGGTGTCGTGTCTTGGGCAAGGTTCATTCAATAGTTGCTCGAGGGTGGGACCTGACCCGCCTGACCGAGGGGGTTGCCTAACCTTGCGCCGTTGATTGTTGCCCTGGGCATTGGTGTTAGCCACAAATTCGTCAGCCTTACGTTTATTACCTCCTTGAGTTGCCGGGTTATGCTGGTGTCCCTTGTCGTTGCCGTTCTTCTTTCCCTTCCCTGTTTTCTCCTCATCAGACATGGGATCCTTGGTATTATCAGAATCATCATACTTAACCAGAGCCGCCATCAACTGGCCCATGTCATTGCAGTCATGCTTGAGCTGCCCCAGCTTCAGTTTCAGAGGTTCAAAACGGCAATTTTTCTCCAACATTAAGACTGCCGAACCAGCATCCATCTTATCAGATGAGTGTATTATCTCCTTGACCCGGCACACCCAATGGGTTGTGGACTCCCCTTCCTCTTGCTTACAATTAGTCAGGTCCATGATTGACATAGGTTGCTTACATGTGTCTTTGAAGTTCTGAATGAACCGGGCCTTCAACTCCGCTCATGAGCCGATGGAATTGGGCGGCAACCCTTCCAACCAAGTGCGAGCCGTTCCATCCAACATCATGGTGAAGTACTTAGCCATTGCTGCGTCGCTGACCTCTAATAGCTCCATTGCCATCTCGTAACTCTCAATCCATGCCCCAGGCTGCAAGTCGGCTGTGTAGTTAGGCACTTTACGAGGCCCCTTGAAGTCTTTAGGTAAGCGCTCATTACGCATAGCCGGCACCAAGCAAGGAACGCCCCCGGTCCTTGTGGTTACTCCTGCCTCAATAGAGGTTGCTGGATAAGACGGAAAAGTTTGATGAGCCGCCTGCTCTGCTGCCATTTGAACCGCCTGCTCAGCCTCTTGCCGGATCCTCTCCTGATCCGCTAAGTTAAGGGCTCCCGGCTGCACCGGCTCATGTCGGCTGAGTCCATATGCCTGCTATAGCTCAGGCTCCGGCTCGGGCGAGGGGTTGAATGGATTCTGTCTCGGCTGTAAGAGTACACATCCTGCTGTGCCAGAGCCGTCTGAAGAAGCTCTCTCACCCTTCGTGTTTTGACCGCTGTCGGAGAGTCGCCTTCCATCGGGAGAGCCGCCAAATGAGCCGATGAAGCGATGAGGTTTTGCAAAGGATTGGAGAAGTGACCCGGTGGCATTGTCGCATAATGAGGTGGAGCGGTATACATGCGAGGTGGTTCCATGACCCGTGGCTGAACCGGTGCTCCGGGTGTCGTGATCCGATTTGCTTTCGGCGGGTTACTTGGACCGGCCCCAAGTGTATGGAAAAGGTTCCTAGGGTCGAGCGTCAGAGGTAGACGTGACTGAGTTTTCTGATGCATTCTCCTCATGACCTCGTTTGATGCGTTCAGATCCACTGAGAGCCGGAAAGTCTCTGCTTGAAGTTGCTGAGCACGAGCGTCTAAAGCCGCCTGCTCCACGGCCATCCTGACCTATTCAGCTGCCAAGTTCTCCTTGGCCTGTGCCATCTCTTCGCGCACCCGTGCCACCTCCGCATCATGCTGAATTTTATCCGCCGGCTCCACCACGACAGTCAACAGGGCCGTCAGCTTATCCGTCAGGTCCATTAGTATCTGAGATGGGGAGCGCGCGGGGTCTCCTGACCCGGCCGCTACTAACCCGGTGGTCATCGCTACCGCAGTCGTGGAGTTCTGCCCGGGCTGGGTGCCTGCCATGAAGACTCCAGCTCGATTCGGTGGCTCAAAGGGGTCCGGAATACTGCTGCCATCGGAACAGCCCCCAAACATGCCATCCTGCAGCTGATACAACGAGTCCGTCTCGCCTGTTGATGATGTAGCGTCCGAACAGATGGCCGTCTCACCGCCATCCATTGATCTTTCTCAGTATTCACCTCCATGGATGCAACCCACAAAAGCACATTTTACAGCGGGTCGAGCCTGGGTGGGTCTCGCGCGCTGAGCCGTCTCGATGATGTTGGTGCAGATGTCTGGCTCAGGGCCTGATTCGCCGATCCGGCCGATGAAGACATGAATCCCACCGAAGGGGACCCGGTACCCGTACTAAATTGAGCCGGCCTCGGGGCCCCAGCCTTCGTCGTCGATGTAGAGCTTGCCGCGACGACTCTTGGTCATCTGGCCCACAACGTATCCCTTGAGCCCTTCGAAGCTGCCCTTCAAGAACTCAAATCCATCGTGTGCTGGCCCCACGGTGGGCGCCAACTGTCGCGGAATTGTCACGGCAGATGTCCTAGCAAAAGGACTTAGTCGTAGGGCCATCGCAACTAGGAAGCTTAAAGGGGTTAATCAGGACAAAGGACACGAGAGGTTTTATACTAGTTCGTCCCCTTATGATGAAGGTAAAAGCCTACGTCTAGTTGTGTTGGAATTGCAGGGGTTTCGATTACCAAGAGGCTAACCCGCCGGCTTGGTTATCAATCTCTTGTTTCTTGCCCTAAGCCGCCACCGGGTCATCCCCTTATATACACGGGTTGACGCCTGGCGGCCTACAGAGTCCCGGCCGGCTCATAAAGCGTGTCCGGCTCGGTGACTTCTTTTACATGCCTTTCCTTACAAGTCTTTCTTTACATACGGCGGTTTATAACATTGGGCCTTAAGCCCCCTCTGGGCTTAGGCCTTCTATAAGCCTTAATAAACTATCACCTTGAATGTTTATTGGGCTTCCTTTGTGACCCGTCATTGGGACTAACCCGGCCCCTCCTGGGCGGGTCATAACTGATAGCTATATCCCCAACAATAGTTGCTCGCTCTATTGCTATGCTGCGATACCTACCACTTGCTATATCATGCCTCCCGTATTGCCATGTCAAGCCTCTAACCCACCTTTCCTAGCAAACCGTTGTTTGGCTATGTTACCGCTTTGCTCAGCCCCTCTTATGGCATTGCTAGTTGTAGGTGGAGATGAAGTTTGTTCCATGTTGGAACATGGATATTGTTGGGATATCATTATTATATCTTGTTTACTTTAATGCACCTATATACTTGGTAAAGGGTGGAAGGCTCGGCCTTATGCCTAGTGTTTTGTTCCAATCTTTCCGCCCTAGTTTCCATCATACCGGTGTTATGTTCCTTGATTTTGCGTTCCTTACGCGGTTGGGTGTTATGGGAACCCCTTGACAGTTTGCTCTGAATAAAACTCCTCCAGCAAGGCCCAACCTTGGTTTTACCATTTGCCTACCTACCACCATATACCTTCCCTTGGGTTCTGCAGACTCAAGGGTCATCTTTATTTTAAGCCCCCCCCCGGGCCAGTGCTCCTCTGAGTGTTGGTCCGAACTAGAGTCCTTTGCAGCGCCACCTCGGGGAAACTCGAGGTTTGGTTTTAGTTGTAAGGAGCGCTCATCCGGTGTGCCCTGAGAACGAGATACGTGCGACTCCTGTCGGGATTTTTCGACACATCGGGCGTCTTTGCTGGTCTCGTTTTACCATTGTCGAAATGTCTTGTAACCGGGATTCCGAGACTGATCGGGTCTTCCCGGGAGAAGGAATATCCTTCGTTGACCATGAGAGCTTGTGATGGGATAAGTTGGGACACCCCTGTAGGGTTTTGAACTTTCGAAAGCCGTGCCTGCAGTTATGGGCAGATGGGAATTTGTTAATGTCCGGTTGTAGAAAACTTGAAACTTAACTTAATTAAAATGAATCAACCGCGTGTGTAGCCGTGATGGTCTCTTTTCGGCGGAGTCCGGGAAGAGAACACGGTCTCGTGTTATGCTTGAACGTAAGTAGCTTCTGGATCACTTCTTGATAACTATTAGTTTCTCGACTGTGTTTTGCTTCTCTTCTCGCTCTCATTTGCGTAAGTTAGCCACCATATATGCTAGTGCTTGCTGCAGCTCCACCTCACTAGCCTTTCCTACCTTTAAGCCGAAATAGTCTTGATCACGAGGGTGTGAGATTGCTGAGTCCCCGTGACTAACAGATACTTCCAAAACAGATGCAGGTGCCAACGATGCCAGTGCAGGGGACGCTACCAAACTCAAGTGGGAGTTCAACGAGGATTCGGGCCGTTACTATGTGTCTTTTCCGGATGATCAGTAGAGGAGCCCAGTTGGGGCGATCGGGGATCTAGCATTTGGGGTTGTCTTTCTTTTATTTGGTTCTGTAGTCGGACCTTGATTGTATTCTGGATGATGTATGATATATTCATGTATTGTTTGAAGTGGCGATTGTAAGCCAACTCTTTATCCCTTTCTTATTCAGTACATGGGATGTGTAAAGATTACCCCTCTTGCGACATGCCTACTATGCGGTTATGCCTCTAAGTCGTGCTCCGACACATGGGAGATATAGCCGCATCGTGGGTGTTACAAGTTGGTAATCAGAGCCTTCCCCAACTTAGGCGCCCCCTGCTTGATCGAATCACTGACGTTGTTGAGTCTAGAAAAATGTTTTGAGTCTTATAGGATAATATATATCGGAGAGTAGGATTCTTTTTACTCCTCAGTCCCTTCATCGCTCTGGTGAGGCCTCCTAATGTAGACTTTTGACCCTTCTCTCCTCAAATTTCACTAAAAAAAATTAGGATCACGAGGGTATCTTGGAATCATTCTAATGGTTTTGTGACGAGAACATTGTTCTTGGTGCCTCCTGACATTTAGGGGTTGTGGCAGTGTCCCGAGGAGTTGAGCTTCGAGGTGTTGTCGTTGCAGTTCTGGAATACTTGAGTTCGCCGACATCGAAAATCTCCTTTATGTAGTTGTTGGTGAGATAACCTTGACGCCACCTAGTACTGGGGCGGGAGTTTGGGAGTATTGCCATAACTCATATAACGGATGCTTTTCGAAGGTTGAGGTAAATGATTTCCAAAGGTTTCTTGGTTATGTGTTGAAGGATGGATACAGCTGGATGTAGGATTTGCTAGTTTTGGGTGAGATATTATGCTTCCCCTGTATCCCCAACACCTAATTGCATAACCAGAAAGTTTCGAGAGTTTTATAGGTGGGAATTCAAGTAGCTCTAGTATTTCTTCCCGCAGATATTTGGTTTGTGATTGGGTAATCCTTACCACTTATTTGTTCATATCCGTACCTTGTTGCATTATCCATCTACCTTTATCTAAGTGGCTTCTCAACCATAATGGAAGTGTGATGATTTACTTTGGAATTCATTCGTTCATTCTTGTTCGAATGTTAAGGCTACATGTTGCAATTTCAATCCATTGATTCAGCTTGAATATATGTCTTTCAAGATGCTAACGGATGTCAACCTCTTCAGGATGGCTCCTCCAACGCGTCAGAATCCGGAACCTCTGCCACCACCTCCACCTCCGGAGGCATGGCAAGTTGTCATGGCCGCCACCAACGCCAACACTTAGTTGCTTTTGCAGCTCTTGCAAGAGCGCAACCAAGGAAATCAAGGCCAAGGCAACAATCAGCCGCAGTTTGCTACCCTCAATCAGTTCCTCGCAAATCAGCCGAAGTCCTTCAGTAACTGTGTCGAGGCCACAGACGCCGACGACTGGCTCGTGGATATCTGCAAACATTTTGAGTGTAGAAATGTCAGGCCTGATGACTTTGTCAAGTTTGCTTCGTTCCAACTCAAAGACCAAGCTGCTGAGTGGTATCAACAATACAGAGATTCCAAAGGAGGTCGTGTGATTACCTGGGATGATTTCCGCCGAGACTTCAAAGCTCACCACATTCCTCAAAGTGTTGTTGAGAGTAAGCGCGAGGAGTTCCGCAATCTTAAGCAAGGCAGCATGTCTGTTTACCAATACAACATCCTGTTTCAGAGGGTCGCTCGCTTCGCTAAATAAGATGTCCTTGATGAGAAGAGCATGATTTATCAATTCAGACGTGGCCTCAGAGAAGATCTGCAACTAGCTCTCGTGCTTTTTGAGCCGGCCAAGTATGATGAATTCTACAACATGGCACTAAGGCAAGAGGCCGCTCAGCTCATGTGCGATGCTTCTAAGAAGAGAGTCGGGGATGCAACTCCATCTTCTTCTTCAACTCAAGTGGCAGCTAAGCAGCAAAAGTTCTGGTTGCCTCCTCCTCCTCCGTTCCGTCAGCCTTACCAGAAGAAGCGTAAAGGTGGCAATGGATCTTCCCACCCACCCAATCCAGGCTATCAGAACAAAGCTCCGTGTCATGCTCCAAGGTCAAGTGCTCCTTATCACCGTCCGCTCTCAGAGGTTACTTGCAACAAGTGTCAGCAGAAAGGGCACTATGCAAACAAATGCTTCAACCAAAGGCGCCTTCTGCCTCCTCCTCCTGTGAGATCTGCCAGCAATGCAGTGGTCAAGCATAATCCCAAGCATGCTAAGGTCAACATGATGAACGCAGCTCAAGCAGAGGATTCTACAGAAGTGATCATGGGTAACCTTCCAGTTAACTCCATTCCTACTAAAGTCTTATTTGATACTGGTGCATCGCATTGTTTCATTTCAAAACCTTTTGCATCAAAGTATGAGTGTGATTATCAAGAATTGCCTAGAACTTTATCAATTGTGTCCCCGGGCAAGCAAATGTCAGCTAATATTTGCGTCCCGGATGTTTCTATCGAGATGGGCGACTACAAATTTCTGGCTTCTCCAATTGTTCTTGGTGACTCGGATATTGATCTAATTCTCGGGATGGACTGGCTTTCTAAGCACAAGGCTAAGCTTGATTGTGCTGCCAGGCAGATTCAATTGACACGCTCGTTTGAGGATGTGATCATCTATGCCGCTCGTGATGAAACCATTTGGTTGTTTTCTCTCAATGAGAAGGGCGAGTTGAATGTCATCTCTCAGATTCTGGTCGTTTGTGAATATCAAGACGTCTTTCCAGAAGAGCTTCCAGGAATGCCTCCTCACCGGCTAGTTGAATTCGTCATCGATCTTGAGCCTGGCACGGAACCTTTTTGGAAACGTCGTTACAATCTTGGACCAAAGGAATTGAAGGAGTTGAAGAAACAGCTCGATGAACAAGAGCGTCTGGGTCTAATCAGACCGAGTTCATCTCCATGGGGTTGTGGTGTTCTTTTTGTCCAGAAGAAGGATGGCACGGACCGACTTTGTGTCGACTACCGCCCATTGAACAAGAAGACAATAAAGAACAAGTACCCACTTCCCAACATCAATGAGCTATTCGAGCAACTTAAAGGTGCTCAAGTATTCTCCAAGCTTGACCTCCATATGGGTTATCATCAGATTCGCATTCGTGAACAAGGTATCCCCAAGACAGCATTCAGAACAAGCTATGGTTCTTATGAATATACTGTCATGTCTTTCGGCCTTGTCAATGCTCCTCCAACGTTCTCTCGCATGATGAACTTCATCTTCAACCCTTACACAAATGATTTCGTCTTGGTGTATCTCGATGATATTTTGGTCTTTTCCAAGAACAAGGAGGATCATGCCAAGCATTTGAGATTGGTACTCGACAAACTCAGAGAACATCAATTCTATGCGAAGTTTTCAAAGTGTGAGTTTTGGCTCGATGAGTTTCTCTACCTTGGGCATATCATCCCTGCCAAGGGCATAGCTGTTAATCCTGAGAAGGTGTCTGCAATTGTGAATTTGGAACCGCCTCAGAATGTGAAGCAACTCCGCAGTTTCCTTGGGCTTGCAAGCTATTGTCGAAGATTTGTTGAGAGTTTCTCTAAGATTGCAAAGCCTCTTTCCAACCTCCTCCAGAAGCATGTGAAGTATATCTGGACGCCTGAATGTGACGTGGCTTTCAACACCCTCAAAGAGAAGTTAATCACATCTCCTATTTTGACTCCTCCTAATGAATCCAAACCATTCGAAGTTTTATGTGATGCCTCCCTGCAAGGTCTCGGTGCTATGTTAATGCAAGAGAAGAAAGTTGTGGCCTATAACTCTCGCCAGTTGAAGCCCAACGAAAAGAACTACCCCACTCATGACCTCGAGCTGGCGGCAGTTGTCCATGCTCTTTTAACATGGAGACATCTCTTGTTGGGAAGGAAAGTGGACATCTTCACTGATCATAAGAGCCTCAAGTACATCTTCACTCAGCCCAACCACAACCTCAGGCAGACTCGTTGGGTCGACATGATTCAAGAGTATAATCCGAGTATTGAATATACTCCAGGCAAGGCCAATGTCATTGCAGACGCTTTGAGCAGGAAGGCTTACTGTAATAGCTTAATTCTCAAGCCCTTCCAACCGGATCTTTGTGAAGCTTTCCGCAAACTTAATCTCCAAGGTGTTCCGCAAGGATTTCTTGCCAACCTCCAAGTCTCTCCTTCTTTGGAAGATCAAATTCATGAGGCACAACTTCTTGATGCCATGGTGAAGTAGGTGAAAAATGGGATTGCCAAGAGCCAACCCAAGTACAAGTGTTGTCGCCTTGATGACAAAGATACTCTATTCTTCGAGGATCAAATTGTGGTTCCTAAGGGTGATCTACGTAAATTCATTATGAACGAGGCTCACAATTCCCTCCTATCCATTCATCCTAGAAGTACAAAGATGTACCATGACCTCAAGCAGTCGTATTGGTGGACTCGAATGAAGCGAGAAATTGCTCAGTTCGTGAATGAATGTGATGTCTGCAGGAGGGTGAAAGCAGAACACCAACGGCCAGCTGGTCTCCTCCAACCTCTTGCCATTCTAGAATGGAAGTTTGACCATATTGAGATGGAATTCGTGACTGGATTTCCCAAGTCCAAGTGTGGCAATGATGCTATCTTTGTTGTCATCGACAAGCTTACTAAAGTGGCTCATTTCCTTCCTATCAAAGAATCTATCACAGCAGCTCAGTTGGCAGAGCTATACACCTCCAGGATTGTCTCCTTGCACGGCATT
Source organism: Triticum dicoccoides (assembly GCF_002162155.2). NCBI lineage: Eukaryota > Viridiplantae > Streptophyta > Magnoliopsida > Poales > Poaceae > Triticum > Triticum dicoccoides. The sequence continues at coordinate 258,001,388 of NC_041392.1, forward strand.
CCGCAGGTGATTTCTTCAGATCGTGGAAGCATCTTTACTTCTAAGTTCTGGGACTCCTTTCAGAAGGCCATGGGCACCAACATTCACTTCAGCACAACCTTCCATCCTCAAACTAGTGGCCAAGACGAGCGAGTCAATCAAATTCTTGAAGATATGCTCAGGTCTTGTGTCATTTCTTTCAGTATGAAGTGGGAAGATTGTCTTCCATATGCTGAATTCTCCTACAACAACAGCTTCCAAGCGAGTTCGGGCAAGGCCCCATTCGAGATTCTCTATGGCAGAAAGTGTTATACTCATCTTAATTGGTCAGAGACTGGTGAACTCCAACTTCTTGGCAATGACTTAATCACGGAAGCTGAAGAAATGTGTAAAGTCATCCGTGAAAATCTCAAAGCCGCGCAAACGCGCCAGAAGAGTTACTATGATAGCAAGCATCGTGACATGGCTTTCAAGATCGGAGACCATGTCTACCTCCGCGTCTCTCCAACGAAAGGTACTCGTCGCTTCGGTATCAAAGGGAAGCTTGCCCCTAGATTCGTGGGTCCTTTCAAGATCATTGGCAAAAGAGGCGATCTCGCCTATAAACTTGAGCTCCCATCCAACTTCGCAAACGTGCACGATGTGTTTCACGGGTCACAGCTTCGCAAGTGTTTCAAGACTCCTGACCGCACCATTAAGTTTGAAGAGATTGATCTCCAAGAAGACCTGTCTTATCATGAGCATCCCGTTGCTATTCTTGAAGAAACTGAGCACAAGACTCGCAACAAGTCTATCAAATTCCTGGAAGTGAAGTGGTCACACCATTCCGACCGAGAAGCCACCTGGGAACGCGATGCCCACCTCCATTCTGAATATCCAAAGTTCTTTCAGTCCTAGATCTCGGGACGAGATCTTTTCGTAGTGGTGGAGTGTTGTAACGCCCCGGATGTAACCTGTCATATTTGTACTCCAACTCTTGCCATTATCGGCTCTAAGTTATGAGTTTCCCTTCGTGGTTGGGTTTGTCTTTGTTTTGCATTTTTTCCATGTCATGCATTTCATATCATGTCATCATGTGCATTGCATTTTCATACGTGTTCGTCTCATGCATCCGAGCATTTTCCCCGTTGTCCATTATGCAATCCGACACTCCCATGTCCTCTGGCGCCCCCTTTTGTCTCTTTTCGTGTGCGGGTGTTAAACGTTCTCGGAATGGACCGAGATTTTCCAAGAGGCATTGGTACACCACCGGTAGACCGCCTGTCAAGTTTTGTGCCATTTGGAGTCCGTTTGATACTCCAACGGTTAACCGGGGAACCGTAAAGGCCTCGTGTGTGTTGCAGCCCAACACCCCTCTAAAGTGGCCCAATAACCCATCCAAACCCCCTCCATCCTCTCAGCCGTTCGATCACCATCGCGTGGTCGAAAACCGCACCTCATTTGGACACTCCCACCTCCTTCTAGGTATAAATATGTCCTCTCCGTCAAAAAATCCGGGTCGAAACCCTAGCCACCGCTCCCCTTTGCCGTTGGACACGTCCGGAGGAGTCGGACACGTCTCGCCGCCGCTTGCTGCCGCACCGGCCCGCCGAGGCCCGCAGCTGGCCCCCACGGGCCCGCTCCTCCGCCGCCACCGCGCCCGAGGCCGTCGTCCGCCTCTTCACCGTCGTCTGCCTCTTCGCCGTCGACCACCCACCGGCGCTGCTCCTCCTCGCCGTTGCCAGTCGTCATCGTGCCGCACCGCCCGACCGTGTCCTCGCCGGCCGCCACCCATCCAGATCTGGGGAAGGAGACCCCGGATCTGCCCGCTGACCTCCTCCGCGCCGCCCCGCCGGAGACAACGCCGCCGCTGTCGTGGTTCTAACTCTGACAGTGATGTAGGGGGGTATGTATGGAGAGGCTAGATCTCAGCTATTGGGAAGTTGTAAACACACCAAGATGTACGAGTTCAGGCCCTTCGCGGAGGAAGTAACAGCCCTACGTCTCGGTGCCCGGAGGCGGTCGACTGGATTACTGGCGTGTGAATAACAGGGGTGCGAACCCTTCATACTGAGGAGGGGGGTGGCTTATATAGAGTTCGCCGGCCCCCTCCTGCCCTCAGTAATGCAGGGTTTAAGGTACATTTAAGGTTGGGCGTTACTGGTAACGCCCCTAATAAAGTGCTATAATGGCCATAAAGACTACTTGATATCCGACCGTTTGCCTGCGGAGTGACTTTAGGTCTCCTTGCGGTCGAGTGGTTGGCTTCATGGTCGAGTGATAGCTTCTTGGTCGAGTGTCTTGAACCCGTCGAGTGGGATACCTTCAAGTCGATTGAATGGTGACTTCTTGTCCTAGGGTAGGGCTTTTTGGACAGGTCCGTGCCCCTACCCTAGGTACATGGCTTCATCATTAGCCCCCGAATGGATCGAGGTTAGAGTGGGGAAAGAGTTGGAGATCTTTCCGACTGGTTCTTTGGGCTACGTGAGTGCCTCGTTTTGGGTCAATCGTCATGGATGACGTTGCCAACCTTTTTCAGTCGCCTTGATCCATTCCAGGCCTTTCGTCGAGTGAATTTCTTTATTTGTGACATACCGAGAATCGGCGCGGGCGGGGTCTTCCATTTTGACAAGTTGTTCCGCAGCCCGCGGATGTCGTGGGATTTTGGATTTTGGGAAGCGCGCGGGACGGGAGCGGCCGCAGTAATCGGAAGCGATAAAGCGGAAGCTCCTCGATCCCCGCATCGCCTTTTTCGCCATGTACTGCGCGCGCGTCCGCTGCGGGATTTGACTGGATAGTTTGGGCCTACCAGTCAGCCACTCGGGAGCGGCCCCTTATAAATCGCCGGCTCGGGGTTTCCAAGCAGTGCACTCTCTTCTCCTCCTTTCTTCTTCCTCTCTCCCTTCGCAAGTCCTTCCGCCACCTCCGTTCTCGTCCCAGCGCAGCAGGACCGTGCGAGACTTCGCCGACGACGATGACGAAGGGCAAGACCTCCGCTCTGGAGCGCGTGAAGAAGGCGGCGGCACAGGGGAAGGGGAAAAGATCCGCTCGGGGCGGATCCTCCTCAAGGTCCGCTCTGCCCAAGGGCTGGATCCAGGGCGATTGGATGCCGTCAGTGATCTAGCAAGAGGATCTCGATGACATGGTCGAGGGGGGAGTCATTCCCCATGAGGCTGCGCATCTCCCGGGGAGAGAGATCGAACCTCAACCCCACGATGGTGAGTATGTGCTCCTAGCCACCCACATCGACCGAGGGTTTTCTCTGCCGCCCCATCCTTTTTTCGGAGCTTCTTGAACTTCTTCGGAGCACAGCTCCACCACTTTACTCCCAACTCCATTGTATACCTTGCCGCTTTCATTTCCATGTGTGAGGCTTTCTTGGGTTGCCGCCCCCATTGGGGACTTTTCAAGCACATCTTTACCTGCCGTTCTCAATCGGTCAAGAAGGCCAAGTCGAGTGACGAGAAGATGCAGGTGATCCAGTTGTGCGGGGGCTTGGCGATCCAGACGAGGGGGAAGAGCTGTTTTCCATCCATTACTTTCCCGGAGTCGGTCCGTGGCTGGCAGGCGACCTGGTTCTACTGTTAGGACCAGGCGACCCCAGGACAGTCGACTGGTCTTCCTCCTTTCTCCCTCGACCGAGCTGAAAAACCTGCTTCTCTGAAAGTGGCGCCGGAGGAAAGGGCTCAAGTCAAAGTGCTGGCCGGTCGAGTGGTTGAGCTTGTCCGTGAGGGCATGACGGGCATGGATTTGCTGGAGGTCTTCCTCCGGAGGCGCATCCAACCGCTCCAGGCTCGTGACCACCCGATGTGGCTGTACTCGGGTCTTGGCGACACCACTCGGATCCACCCGAAGGAGGTCACTGATGAGATGCTGGAGGGGTGGCTGTCGAGCATCACAGGAAACAAGGACAACCCCGAGGAGCCAGGAGGGTAATTCCACTCGACAACTCGTATGACGTGTACCAAGTATGTCTCTATGCTCCTGACTGAGGTCTTGTTTTTCTTCATTGGTCTTCTTTGAGTTGGTCGATCGACCTTTGTCTTGTCTGTTGTTTTTCAGGAGACTACTGAAATGTACTCGACGCCCAATGGGGCACAGGGGCCAACTGAGGAAGGGGAGGCGAGCGGAGGTGAGAGCGGGGACGATCAAGGCGAGTGGGAGTCCGACGGTGGAGGAGAGGGAGGTGACGACGTCGACTCTAGCGAAGAGGAGGAGGA
>NC_041392.1:258005873-258008790 GCF_002162155.2 Triticum dicoccoides
GGGGCGATCCAAGCTCACACATGACCCAACGCGGGAGCGTGGTAGTGCGACTGCTCCTGTTGGGCAGTCATCGAAACGCCCTCGGACCTCTTCTCCTACGCCGACTGGAAAGGCTCCCAAGCACCCGCACGTAGCGCCGTCCAAGCCGCCCAAGGCTCTGCCCAAGATGAAGATGGCCGTCCCCACCATTTCTGGGTAATAATAAAACTTGTTATCCTTTGTCGACCATGGACGGATCCTTGGTCGATCCATTGAGCCGACCGACTGACTTTCGAGGCTTGCAGTGCTGCTACCTCTGAGATCTCCACCAAGGACGACGACCAAGAGATGGAGGATGCTGTTACCTCCAACCCTGGTACGATTACTGACGTTCCGCTTTGAGTCGACTAAACATTTATTGCAACCCTGGTCGATTGAACGTTTCCTTTGTAGCCCCTCCTCATGTTATCGACCTCCCGGATGACGACGACAACGAACCGCTGAGAATGAGGAGGAACAACAGGTCGACGGCTGACAAGAGCCCCCAACCTGCTCCGGCGTCTGAGGCCATGGCTCGGGATGGTGGTGACACCACTCGGGCTTCTGTGACTTTCGCCATTCCTCTGACGAGCGTGCGGCCTTCGGCGTTGACTGCGGATCCACCTTCGCTTTTTGCTGCGTACCCCGTCCCTGAGGACCAAGCGGCTGCTGCAAAGGAGGCTATATGCCAGGCGGGGATCATGATGGAGCAAGTGAAGATGGCTCGGGAGGCCAGCCAAGCAGCCTATGACGCGAGTTCGGCTCTTCGGAGCAACGTCCAGGTCAGTCGACTCAACAATTGGTCTGTTATGATATGCTGTTTGAAGAGTCTCTTTTCCGAAGATCTTTTGTATCTGTATCTGTACACCCACTGGGTGTGTCTACCAATTCTTGGACGAGTGGGGGCACGCTAAGTGCACCCACTGGGTGTAGTCCCCGAGACTACGGTGGACTACTGGCAGTCGACTGTAGTCTTTACATTGTGTTGCTGTAGCTGTATTTCTTCACTCGGTTTTTCCCCGAAGATTTTTTTTGGTCGAACCAGTGGGGGCACGCTGAGTGCACCCACTGGGTGTAGTCCCCGAGACTACTGTCAAATGTTTTTGATTCGGCTGTGGTCTTAGAAACGTCGTCATTGTCTCTTAGTTACTCGGAAGCAACTTATCTTGGACGTCTGTCGACTGATTTTTCTTTTACAGAAATCCTGCGAACTTGTAGCTCGCTATACTGAGTTGGAGAAGCAGAAGATTCAACTGAACCTTGATCTGGAGCTGGCCAGAACAGAGCTGCAGAAGGTCAGAGACGACGCCGCAGGTAAGACGACTTTGTCGACTGGTTAGTTTTTAGGCTTGAGTACCCTTCTGCTATTTCCGAGTTAATCGTCACTTCTTTGTAGAAAAACTGAGCGAAGCTCTGGCGAAGAAGGATCAGGACTTGGCTGCAGCCCATAAGGAGGCTGACCACAAGACCGCTCTGGCCGAACAGAAGCTGGCTTCGGTCTGCCAATTGGAAGAAGAGAATGCCAAGCTGAAGACCGCTCTGGATGAAGCCAACCGGGAGTGTACACGTTGGAAGAAGGAGAACCTCGCCCTGAGCGAGAAGGTGGAAGGCATCGCTCGCAGGAGGGACGACCTGGAGAGCTACTTGAGGAGCCTTGCCAAGAAGTTGTACATCAAGCTTGAAGGTGCACATTCAGTTCCGACTGGTTTTTTTTGTGTCAACTCAGTCTATGAAAATTGACTTATCCTTGGATCGTGTATGCAGAGCTTTGCCAGAACTTTGAAGAGGAGACTGGGCGGATCGAAACAGGTTTGGATCCAATCAACTCTCCCGTGAAAGATGAAGCTGCCATGAATCTGCTCCGACTGGAATCCCGCATTGACGGCGTCGTGGACTACTTGGCTCGACTGAAGGTTGCCATGTCACGGATCGACCTGGCACTTTGGCTAGAGGCTACGCTCCAAAATGATCTCAAGTCTCTGATGACTCAACTTAACGGAATCCCTGACCGAGTGCAGGAGTGGAAGAAGTCTTATGCTCGGTGTGGCGCCGATGTGGCTCTGTCTCTGGTCCGCGTCCATTGCAAGGAGGCACGAGAAGAGAAGCTGGCCGCCATCCAAGTTGCCAATACCAGGAAGCACAATTTTCAAGATTTCATGGAGACTTTCATCGCTGTTGCCACCCGTATTGCAGACGGGATCGACTTGGACGAGTTCGTCGCCCCTTCCAGTCCTCCACCTGAGGAGTGAAAAACTTTTAAGCTCCACTTTAAATTTGCCTCGGAATGCCGAGTGGATTTTGTAACCGTCAAACTCCGTCAAGCTGAGGGCTCGATTACTTTGGCCTGAGTCTGGGACCTTTTAGGCTTTAGCTGATCTTGATTTCTCATTGAATATCTTCATGGTTTGATTCGTCGAGTGGATCTTGATCTTCACTCGGAATAACCTTGTATTTACGGCGCAGCTCCGAAGGGGAAGGTAGCAGTCGACTCACGGATTGGGTTGTGTCTTGTACTTAGGCGAGCACCATGATGCAGCTAAGCCTCCGAGTGAGAGGTTTGCTCTCCACTCGATAGGATTTTTAAACACTTAGGCGAGCATTGGGCTGCAGCTAAGCCCCCGAGTGGGAGGATCGCTCTCCACTCGGTAGGATTTTTTCAAACTTAGGCGAGTGCCGGACTGTAGCTAAGTCTCTAAGTGAGAGAACTTAGGCGAGTGCTGGACTGCAGCTAAGCCCCCGAGTGGGAGGATCGCTCTCCACTCGGTAGGATTTTTTCAAACTTAGGCGAGTGTCGGACTGCAGCTAAGTCTCTAAGTGAGAGAACTTAGGCGAGTGCTGGACTATAGCTAAGCCCCCGAGTGGGAGGGTTGCTCTACACTCGGTAGGATTTTTTAAACTT
>NC_041392.1:258009125-258018217 GCF_002162155.2 Triticum dicoccoides
CTCGGTAGGATTTTTTCAAACTTCGGCGAGTGCCGGACTGCAGCTAAGTCTCTAAGTGAGAGAACTTAGGCGAGTGCTGGACTGCAGCTAAGCCTCGAGTGGGAGGGTTGCTCTACACTCGGTAGGATTTTTTAAACACTTAGGCGAGCACTGGGCTGCAGCTAAGCCTCCGAGTGGGAGGATCGCTCTCCACTCGGTAGGATTTTTATATACTTAGGCGAGCGCCTGACTGCAGCTAAGCCTCTAAGTGAGAGAACTTAGGCGAGTACTGGACTGCAGCTAAGCCCCCGAGTGGGAGGATTGCTCTCCACTCGGTAGGATTTTTTCAAACTTAGGCGAAACAGATTCGCAGCTAAGTCACCCACTGGGGGATTTTGTATGCAAACAAGAGTGACAGCAATTATTGGGACACTCTTGTATTTGGTAAAAATGAACTGCAGAAATTGTTTCTTATTACATCTCGTCCAAGGGAGAACTCAAGTGTAAAAGGGGCGGAGTAGTTCCGCATTCCAAGCTCGTGGCTCGTCGGTCTGGTGATCAACATTGTAGAGGTGATATGCTCCATTGTGGAGGACTCTGGTGAAGATGAAGGGACCTTCCCAAGTAGGAGCAAGTTTGTGTGGTTTCTGTTGATCCACTTGGAGGACCAAATCTCCTTCCTGGAAGGCTCGGCTCTTCACATTTCTGGCATGGAATCGACCTAAGTCTTGCTGATAGATGGTCGATCTGATCATAGCCATTTCCCTCTCCTCCTCTAGGAGGTCGACTGCGTCTTGCCGGGCTTGCTCTGCTTCGTCTTCGTTATAAAGCTCGACTCTGGGGGCGTTGTGAAGTAGATCACTCGGCAGGACGGCTTCGGCTCCGTAAACCAGAAAAAATGGCGTTCTTCCGGTCGATCGGTTTGGGGTGGTCCTCAGCCCCCACAAAACCGACCGAAGTTCATCTACCCAAGCGCCTACTGCGTGCTTGAGATCACGCATCAATCGAGGCTTCAATCCTTTGAGAATCAGACCATTTTCTCTTTCAGCTTGTCCATTCGACTGAGGATGCGCGACCGACGCGTAGTCGACGCGCGTGCCTTGAGAGGCGCAAAAAGCTCTGAACTTGTCTGAATCGAAGTTTGACCCATTGTCGGTGATGATGCTATGTGGGACCCCATATCTGAACATTAGCCCTCTAACGAAACTGATAGCAGTGCAAGCATCAAGATTCTTGATAGGCTTGGCTTCAATCCATTTGGTGAACTTGTCGACTGCCACAAGCACATGCGTGAATCCGCTCCTGCCTGTTCTCAGTGGACCGACCATGTGCAGTCCCCAGACAGCAAAGGGCCAGACGAGTGGAATGGTCTTCAGGGCTGATGCAGGCTTGTGTGACATGTTGGAGTAGAACTGGCAACCTCCACACTTGTCGACTATCTCTTTTGCCATCTCATTTGCTCTTGGCCAGTAAAATCCTGCTCGGTATGCTTTAGCCACAATGGTCCGAGAGGACGCATGGTGACCACAGGTCCCCGAGTGGATATCATTAAGGATCATCTGACCCTCTTCTGGTGTTATGCATTTCTGACCGATTCCAGTCGCGCTTTCCCTATACAACTATCCCTTTATGACTGTGAAGGCCTTGGATCGGCAGACGATCTGTCGAGCCTCTTCCTCGTCCTCCAGGAGTTCTTTCCTCAAGATATACGCGATGTATGGTACCATCCAGTAAGGAGTGATAGCCAAGACCTCCATGACTAGGTCGACCACAGCAGGAATTTCGACTTCAGTCGGATCTGTGGCACTTTTCGGTTGCGGGGCTTCTTATGCGAAGGGATCCTTCTGGACTGACGGCGAGCGGATGTGCTCCAAAAACACATTGCTGGGAATGGCTTCTCTCTTGGAGCCTATCTTTGCCAGATTATCTGCTGCTTGATTTTTCAGTCGGGGGATGTGATGAAGCTCTAACCCCTCGAATTTCTTTTCTAGCTTTCTTACTGTGTTGCAATAGCTAGTCATAGCCGGGCTTCTGACGTCCCACTCCTTCATCACCTGATTAACCACCAAATCTGAGTCACCGTAGACCATGAGGCGCCGAACGCCGAGTGAAATGGCCATGCGCAACCCGTACAAGAGTGCTTCATATTCTGCTTCATTGTTGGAGGAATCGAAGTGAATCTGGAGAACGTATCTGAGCTTATCTCCTCGGTGGGAGACCAATACTACCCCAGCACCGGAACCGTTCAGCATCTTAGATCCATCGAAGAACATGGTCCAGTGCTCCGAGTGAACTTGAGTTGGGAGTTGCTGTTCAATCCACTCGGCGATGAAATCTGCAATTGCTTGGGACTTGATAGCCTTCTTTGCTTCAAACTTGATATCTAGGGGGAGGAGTTCAATCGCCCACTTAGCCACTCGACCAGTTGCATCTCTGTTGTGCAAGATCTCTGACAGTGGAGCGTCGCTGACGACTGTAATGGAATGGTCAGAGAAGTAGTGTGCAACCTTCTTCGTGGTCATGTAGATCCCATATACAAGCTTCTGGTAATGGGGATATCTTTGCTTCGAATGGGTCAAAACATCAGACACATAATATACTGGGCGCTGACCTCTGAAGGCCTTTCCTTCTTCTTCCCGCTTGACCGTGAGTACTGTACTGACAACTTGTCCCGTGGCCGCAATGTACAGCAGCAGAGGCTCTTTACTGATTGGGGCAGCAAGCACCGACTGGGTGGAGAGCAGAGCTTTGAGCTCTGCAAACGCTGCGTCAGCTTCTGGAGTCCACTCGAACTTGTCAGACTTCTTCATCAGTCGGTAAAGAGGCAACGCCTTTTCACCGAGACGATAAATGAATCGGCTTAGAGCGGCCAAGCAACCTGTAAGTTTCTGGACATCGTGTACACGCACAGGGCGCTTCATCCGGAGTATGGTGCCAACTTTCTCGGGATTGGCGTCGATTCCTCGTTCAAAAACGAGAAAACCGAGTAACTTTCCACCTGGAACTCTGAATGTGCACTTTGATGGATTGAGCTTGATATCGTATCCCCTGAGGTTAGCAAAGGTTTTGGCAAGGTCAGTCAGTAGGTCGGAACCTTTCCGTGAATTAACCACAATATCATCCATGTATGCTTCTATGTTTCGACTGATCTGAGTGAGTAAACACTTCTGAATCATCCTCATGAATGTGGCTCCAGCATTCTTGAGGCCGAAGGGCATGGTGACATAACAGAAGCACCCAAATGGGGTGATGAAAGCCGTTTTGATCTCGTCGGGTCCATACAGACGGATCTGATGGTACCCTGAATAAGCATCTAGAAAAGACAAATGCTCACACCCCGCGGTCGAGTCCACTACCTGGTCGATGCGGGGGAGAGGGAAATGATCTTTCGGGCAGGCCCGATTGATGTGTTTAAAGTCAATGCACATGCGAAGTGACTTGTCCTTTTTGGGGACCATGACTACATTGGCGAGCCACTCGGAGTGGTAAATCTCTCGGATGAACTCCGCTGCTAAGAGCCGAGCCACCTCCTCGCCAATAGCTTTCCTCTTCTGGGAGGCGGACCGTCGAAGATGTTCTTTCACAGGCTTGAACTTCGGGTCGACTCGTAGGCGGTGCTCAGCCAACCCCCTGGGAACTCCAGGCATGTCAGAAGGCTTCCATGCGAAGACGTCCCAGTTCTCATAGAGGAACTGGATGAGCGCTTCTTCCTATTTGGAGTCGAGCGTCGTCGAGATGTGAGTTGGAGCAGCGTCGGGGTCGGTCGGGTGAATTTGAGCTGGCTTAGTTTCACCGGACGACTGAAAAGCGGATTCTGAAGTAGGCTTCTTGGCTCGTAGCAATTCACTCGGATCAGCAGTCTTCTGGTACTCTTGTAGCTCAACAACTGCCATCTGAGCGTCAGCAATCTTCGATCCTTTCTGAAAACACTCTTCTGCTTTCTTCCGATTGCCGGTAACGGTGATCACACCTCTGGGGCCGGGCATCTTCAACTTGAGATACACGTAGCATGGTCGAGCCATGAAGCGTGCATAAGCTGGCCGGCCCAGAATAGCATGATAAGCACTTTGGAAGTCCACAACCTCAAATGTCAACTTTTCCCTGCGGTAATTCTTTGAATCACCGAAAACCACGTCGAGAGCAATCTGGCCGAGTGACTCGGCTTTCTTTCCAGGAATGACTCCATGGAAGCTCATGTTGCTGGCACTAAGCCTGGACATCGGAATGCCCATCCCTTTCAATGTTTCAGCATACAATATGTTCAGGCCACTGCCACCATCCAGCAGGACTTTGGTCAGTCGAGTGCCTTCGACAACTGGGTCGACCACCAAAGCTTGCCTCCCAGGGGTGGCAATGTGCGTAGGGTGATCGGACCGGTCGAATGTGATGGCAGTCTGAGACCACTTCAGATAACTGGGTGTCGCCGGAGCAACCATATTCACCTCACGGTTAATGACTTTCAGTCGACTTTTGCTTTCAACATCAGCAAAAATCATCAGGGTGGAATTGATTTGGGGGTATCCGTCGTTGCTATCTTCCTTGTCCTCGACTCTGTCCGACTCTTTTTCTTTATCTTTGGGCTGTTTGCCCTGCAACTGCTGGATCAGGAGCCGGCACTGTCGAGTGGTATGCTTTGGGTAAATGAAATTACCCTCTTCATCTTTCTTGGTGTGGATGTGACATGGCAGATCCAAAACATCATTTCCATCTTGATCCTTGACTTTCTTGGGCTTCCAGGGGCCTTTGGGTTTTCCCTTGAAATTTCCCTGGGTTGCGGCCAGGGCCTCCCCAAGGGCGGCTGGCTCGGCCTTCCGCTTCTGCTTCCGACTAGAATTGCCTCCGGTTTCCTGGGCGACTGCTTTCTGCTTGCCACTCCGGAGTTGATCTTCATCTTCTCCGTTAGCGTATTTGGTGGCAATCTCCATCATCCGATTCAGGGACATTTCTCCGGTCTGACCGAACTTCAGGTTCAACTCTCTGTTCTTGACGCCTTCTTTAATGGCACAAACTGCTTGGTGATCCGGTACGTTCTCAACTGTGTGATGCAAAGTGATCCACCTCTGGATGTAATCCCTTAGAGTTTCACTCGGCTTCTGCACGCAAGACCGCAATTCTGTAAGGCCTGCGAGTCGCTTGCATGTTCCCTCAAAGGTTGTGACAAACACTCGAGAGAGATCCTCCCAAGTGTAGATGCTGCTGGGTGCTAACTGATTCAGCCACGCTCTAGCCGAGCCCTCTAACAGGAGAGGCAAATGCTTCATAGCCACCTCATCATTGCCACCGCCAATCTGTACAGCCACTCGGTAATCTTCGAGCCAAGTGTCAGGCTTAGACTCACCGGTGAACTTGCTGACTCCAGTCGCCAACCGAAAGTTGGGAGGAATCACCGCGGCCCTGATGGCTTGACTGAAACACTCTGGCCCTGAAACACGTATTCTGCTGCTGGCGGGCGCATCTCTGTTCTGGCCTTCCCGATGAGCCCTGTTCCTGTCAACCAAGTCTTGAACGAGGATAGATCTCGCATCAAAGCCCGGGTCCCTAGGGTCGATGGGAGTCCTCTGCCCAACGCTATGAGGGCGCCTGTCATCTCGATGTCGAGGCGTATATGACCCACTCCTCGGGGGAGGGGTTGGCACTCGACGTCGATCATCACGATCGGATCGGTGATCATACTGCTCGTTCCTTCTGTACTGATCATGCCAGTCGCCACGTCCCTCACGCCTCGGGGGCGACCGTGGGCTGTGAGCCGACTGGACTGTATCTGTTGCAACGGATCGACTGTGGATCCTATTCCGCGACTGAGAAATGGCGGAATTCTGGTTTCCCGCCGCCCGGAGCAACGCTCTGATCTGTAACAAGCCCCTGCCAGCCTCCGACTGGGAGGGCTGAATCGATTCTGCTATACGGGCCGCGGCGGCCAAATTCTGAACTGGGGTTCGGTATTACCTGCGTCGGCGGGAAGAGCTAGCGTCGACTAGACTCGGGAGCCCGCTGACGCGCTTGCTCGTCGAGTGCTCGCTGGAGATTCTCCAGTCGAGTGCGCTCGGCCAAATTAGCCAAGCACGCGTCCTCCAAGGCCCGGGCCTCGGGGGACTCTCCGACGATAGGAGTGCGGAGTGCGTCCGTGTTTCAGCGGCGAAGCTCCTCTCGCTGTAATGACGTGAGAGGTTCGGGGAGATACTCATCGTGGGGATGTGACGGGTCGCCCCCACCCGTGCCTCCATCAGCGCGAGGGAAACCGGGAGGACTATGCGTTCCATCGACCGCCAGAACCTCAGCCGCTGGGTCGCTGCTATCGCACTCGGATGCGGTCTCCGTGGAGCCAGTCGACAGGTCGAATAGGCCGCAGAGGGATTCGTCGGGCTCGATTGCCGCGACTTGTGGGGCGCCCGACTAGCGAGCCATGGCATGCCTCACCCACCTCTAAAGTCTCGACCGATCGGAGCGCTTGCGCCGGTGGGAGACAGAGCGGGGAGACGATACGGGGGCCGACCGATACTGGGTCGACGGCTGCCGCAGGAGGACGCCACGAATGCATGCGCGGAAATGCGTCGCACCGCGGATGAGGAGCGTGTCGATGTCGAGTGGTGCCTCCTGAAGCTGCGGAGCCATCGGCGATGAACGTGAGCGCACCGAGGCGGATCTCGCGGCCCTCCACCAAAACTCTGCACGAAACCATGATCAAAGGGATCGGAAAAATCGCAACTTCTCCAATCAGGTGCTAAGATTCCTACCCCACGGTGGGCGCCAACTGTCGTGGTTCTAACTCTGACAGTGATGTAGGGGGGTATGTATGGAGAGGCTAGATCTCAGCTATTGGGAAGTTGTAAACACACCAAGATGTACGAGTTCAGGCCCTTCGCGGAGGAAGTAACAGCCCTACGTCTCGGTGTCCGGAGGCGGTCGACTGGATTACTGGCGTGTGAATAACAGGGGTGCGAACCCTTCATACTGAGGAGGGGGGTGGCTTATATAGAGTTCGCCGGCCCCCTCCTGCCCTCAGTAATGCAGGGTTTAAGGTACATTTAAGGTTGGGCGTTACTGGTAACGCCCCTAATAAAGTGCTATAATGGCCATAAAGACTACTTGATATCCGACCGTTTGCCTGCGGAGTGACTTTAGGTCTCCTGGCGGTCGAGTGGTTGGCTTCATGGTCGAGTGATAGCTTCTTGGTCGAGTGTCTTGAACCCGTCGAGTGGGATACCTTCAAGTCGATTGAAAGGTGACTTCTTGTCCTAGGGTAGGGCTTTTTGGACAGGTCCGTGCCCCTACCCTAGGTACATGGCTTCATCATTAGCCCCCGAATGGATCGAGGTTAGAGTGGGGAAAGAGTTGGAGATCTTTCCGACTGGTTCTTTGGGCTACGTGAGTGCCTCGTTTTGGGTCAATCGTCACGGATGACGTTGCCAACCTTTTTCAGTCGCCTTGATCCATTCCAGGCCTTTCGTCGAGTGAATTTCTTTATTTGTGACATACCGAGCATCGGCGCTGGCGGGGTCTTCCGTTTTGACAAGTTGTTCTGCAGCCCGCGGATGTCGTGGGATTTTGGATTTTGGGAAGCGCGCGGGACGGGAGCGGCCGCAGTAATCGGAAGCGATAAAGCGGAAGCTCCTCGATCCCCGCATCGCCTTTTTCGCCATGTACTGCACGCGCGTCTGCTGCGGGATTTGACTGGATAGTTTGGGCCTACCAGTCAGCCACTCGGGAGCGGCCCCTTATAAATCGCCGGCTCGGGGTTTCCAAGCAGTGCACTCTCTTCTCCTCCTTTCTTCTTCCTCTCTCCCTTCGCAAGTCCTTCCGCCACCTCCGTTCTCGCCCCAGCGCAGCAGGACCGTGCAAGACTTCGCCGACGACGATGACAAAGGGCAAGACCTCCGCTCTGGAGCGCGTGAAGAAGGCGGCGGCACAGGGGAAGGGGAAAAGATCTGCTCGGGGCGGATCCTCCTCAAGGTCCGCTCTGCCCAAGGGCTGGATCCAGGGCGATTGGATGCCGTCAGTGATCTGGCAAGAGGATCTCGATGACATGGTCGAGGGGGGAGTCATTCCCCACGAGGCTGCGCATCTCCCGGGGAGAGAGATCAAACCTCAACCCCGCGATGGTGAGTGTGTGCTCCTAGCCACCCACATCGACCGAGGGTTTTCTCTGCCGCCCCATCCTTTTTTTCGGAGCTTCTTGAACTTCTTCGGAGCGCAGCTCCACCACTTTACTCCCAACTCCATTGTATACCTTGCCGCTTTCATTTCCATGTGTGAGACTTTCTTGGGTTGCCGCCCCCATTGGGGACTTTTCAAGCACATCTTTACCTGCCGTTCTCAATCGGTCAAGAAGGCCAAGTCGAGTGACGAGAAGATGCAGGTGATCCAGTTGTGCGGGGGCTTGGCGATCCAGACGAGGGGGAAGAGCTGTTTTCCATCCATTACTTTCCTGGAGTCGGTCCGTGGCTGGCAGGCGACCTGGTTCTACTGTTAGGACCAGGCGACCCCAGGACACTCGACTGGTCTTCCTCCTTTCTCCCTCGACCGAGCTGAAAAACCTGCTTCTCTGAAAGTGGCGCCGGAGGAAAGGGCTCAAGTCAAAGTGCTGGCCGGTCGAGTAGTTGAGCTTGTCCGTGAGGGCATGACGGGCATGGATTTGCTGGAGGTCTTCCTCCGGAGGCGCATCCAACCGCTCCAGGCTCGTGACCACCCGATGTGGCTGTACTCAGGTCTTGACGACACCACTCGGATCCACCCGGAGGAGGTCACTGATGAGATGCTGGAGGGGTGGCTGTCGAGCATCACAGGAAACAAGGACAACCCCCGAGGAGCCAGGAGGGTAATTCCACTCGACAACTCGTACGACGTGGACCAGGTATGTCTCTATGCTCCTGACTGAGGTCTTGTTTTTCTTCATTGGTCTTCTTTGAGTTGGTCGATCGACCTTTGTCTTGTCTGTTGTTTTTCAGGCGACTACTGAAATGTACTCGACGCCCAATGGGGCACAGGGGCCAACTGAGGAAGGGGAGGCGAGCGGAGGTGAGAGCGGGGACGATCAAGGCGAGGGGGAGTCCGATGGTGGAGGAGAGGGAGGCGACGACGTCGACTCTAGCGAAGAGGAGGAGGAGGAGTTTGAA
>NC_041392.1:258018952-258021954 GCF_002162155.2 Triticum dicoccoides
GCTCACACACGACCCAGCGCGGGAGCGTGGTAGTGCGACTGCTCCTGTTGGGCAGTCATCGAAACGCCCTCGGACCTCTTCTCCTACGCCGACTGGAAAGGCTCCCAAGCACCCGCACGCAGCGCCGTCCAAGCCGCCCAAGGCTCTGCCCAAGATGAAGATGGCCATCCCCACCATTTCTGGGTAATAATAAAACTTGTTATCCTTTGTCGACCGTGGACGGATCCTTGGTCAATCCATTGAGCCGACCGACTGACTTTGGAGGCTTGCAGTGCTGCTACCTCTGAGATCTCCACCAAGGACGACGACCAAGAGATGGAGGATGCTGTTACCTCCAACCCTGGTACGATTACCGACGTTCCGCTTTGAGTCGACTAAACATTTATTCCAACCCTGGTCGATTGAACGTTTCCTTTGTAGCCCCTCCTCATGTTATCGACCTCCCGGATGACGACGACAACGAACCGCTGAGAATGAGGAGGAACAAGAGGTCGACGGCTGACAAGACCCCCCAACCTGCTCCGGCGTCTGAGGCCATGGCTCGGGATGGTGGTGACACCACTCGGGCTTCTGTGACTTTCGCCATTCCTCTGACGAGCGTGCGGCCTTCGGCGTCGACTGCGGATCCACCTTCGCTTTTTGCTGCGTACCCCGTCCCTGAGGACCAAGCGGCTGCTGCAAAGGAGGCTATATGCCAGGCGGGGATCATGATGGAGCAAGTGAAGATGGCTCGGGAGGCCAGCCAAGCAGCCTATGACGCGAGTTCGGCTCTTCGGAGCAACGTCCAGGTCAGTCGACTCAACAATTGGTCTGTTATGATATGCTGTTTGAAGAGTCTCTTTTCCGAAGATCTTTTGTATCTGTATCTGTACACCCACTGGGTGTGTCTACCAATTCTTGGACGAGTGGGGCACGCTAAGTGCACTCACTGGGTGTAGTCCCCGAGACTACGGTGGACTGCTGGCAGTCGACTGTAGTCTTTACATTGTGTTGCTGTAGCTGTATTTCTTCACTCGGTTTTTCCTCGAAGATTTTTTTTGGTCGAACCAGTGGGGGCACGCTGAGTGCACCCACTGGGTGTAGTCCCCAGACTACTATCGAATGTTTTTGATTCGGCTGTGGTCTTAGAAACGTCGTCATTGTCTCTTAGTTACTCGGAAGCAACTTATCTTGGACGTCTGTCGACTGATTTTTCTTTTACAGAAATCCTGCGAACTTGTAGCTCGCTATACTGAGTTGGAGAAGCAGAAGATTCAACTGAACCTTGATCTGGAGCTGGCCAGAACATAGCTGCAGAAGGTCAGAGACGGCGCCGCAGGTAAGACGACTTTGTCGACTGGTTAGTTTTTAGGCTTGAGTACCCTTCTGCTATTTCCGAGTCAATCATCACTTCTTTGTAGAAAAACTGAGCGAAGCTCTGGCGAAGAAGGATCAGGACTTGGCCGCAGCCCATAAGGAGGCTGACGACAAGACCGCTCTGGCCGAACAGAAGCTGGCTTCGGTCTGCCAATTGGAAGAAGAGAATGCCAAGCTGAAGACCGCTCTGGATGAAGCCAACCGGGAGTGTACACGTTGGAAGAAGGAGAACCTCGCCCTGAGCGAGAAGGTGGAAGGCATCGCTCGCAGGAGGGACGACCTGGAGAGCTACTTGAGGAGCCTTGCCAAGAAGTTGTACATCAAGCTTGAAGGTGCACATTCAGTTCCGACTGGTTTTTTTTGTGTCAACTCAGTCTATGAAAATTGACTTATCCTTGGATCGTGTATGCAGAGCTTTGCTAGAACTTTGAAGAGGAGACTGGGCGGATCGAAACAGGTTTGGATCCAATCAACTCTCCCGTGAAAGATGAAGCTGCCATGAATCTGCTCCGACTGGAATCCCGCATTGACGGCGTCGTGGACTACTTGGCTCAACTGAAGGTTGCCATGTCACGGATCGACCTGGCACTTTGGCCAGAGGCTACGCTCCAAAACGATCTCAAGTCTCTGATGACTCAACTTAACGGAATCCCAGACCGAGTGCAGGAGTGGAAGAAGTCTTCTGCTCGGTGTGGCGCCGATGTGGCTCTGTCTCTGGTCCGCCTCCATTACAAGGAGGCACGAGAAGAGAAGCTGGCTGCCATCCAAGTTGCCAATACCAGGAAGCATAATTTTCAAGATTTCATGGAGACTTTCATCGCTGCCGCCACCCGTATTGCAGACGGGATCGACTTGGACGAGTTCGTCGCCCCTTCCAGTCCTCCACCTGAGGAGTGAAAAACTTTTAAGCTCCACTTTAAATTTGCCTCAGAATGCCGAGTGGATTTTGTAACCGTTAAACTCCATCGAGTTGAGGGCTTGATTACTTTGGCCTGAGGTCTGGGACCTTTTAGGCTTTAGCTGATCTTGATTTCTCGTTGAATATCTTCATGGTTTGATTCGTCGAGTGGATCTTGATCTTCACTCGGAATAACCTTGTATTTGCGGCGCAGCTCCGAAGGGGAAGGTAGCAGTCGACTCACGGATTGGGTTGTGTCTTGTACTTAGGCGAGCACCATGCTGCAGCTAAGCCTCCGAGTGAGAGGTTTGCTCTCCACTCGATAGGATTTTTAAACACTTAGGCGAGCATTGGGCTGCAGCTAAGCCCCCGAGTGGGAGGATCGCTCTCCACTCGGTAGGATTTTTTCAAACTTAGGCGAGTGCCGGACTGTAGCTAAGTCTCTAAGTGAGAGAACTTAGGCGAGTGCTGGACTGCAGCTAAGCCCCCGAGTGGGAGGATCGCTCTCCACTCGGTAGGATTTTTTCAAACTTAGGCGAGTGTCGGACTGCAGCTAAGTCTCTAAGTGAGAGAACTTAGGCGAGTGCTGGACTGTAGCTAAGCCCCCGAGTGGGAGGGTTGCTCTACACTCGGTAGGATTTTTTAAACTTAGGCGAGCACTGGGCTACAGCTAAGCCTCCGAGTGGGAGGATCGCTCTCCACTCGGTAGGATTTTTTCAAACTTAGGCGAGTGCCGGACTGCAGCTAA
>NC_041392.1:258022489-258043531 GCF_002162155.2 Triticum dicoccoides
GCTAAGTCTCTAAGTGAGAGAACTTAGGCGAGTGCTGGACTGCAGCTAAGCCTCCGAGTGGGAGGGTTGCTCTACACTCGGTAGGATTTTTTAAACACTTAGGCGAGCACTGGACTGCAGCTAAGCCTCCGAGTGGGAGGATCGCTCTCCACTCGGTAGGATTTTTATATACTTAGGCGAGCGCCTGACTGCAGCTAAGCCTCTAAGTGAGAGAACTTAGGCGAGTACTGGACTGCAGCTAAGCCCCCGAGTGGGAGGATTGCTCTCCACTCGGTAGGATTTTTTCAAACTTAGGCGAAACGGATTCGCAGCTAAGTCACCCACTTGGGGATTTCGTATGCAAACAAGAGTGACAGCAATTATTGGGACACTCTTGTATTTGGTAAAAATGAACTGCAGAAATTGTTTCTTATTACATCTCGTCCAAGGGAGAACTCAAGTGTAAAAGGGGCGGAGTAGTTCCGCATTCCAAGCTCGTGGCTCGTCGGTCTGGTGATCAACATTGTAGAGGTGATATGCTCCATTGTGGAGGACTCTGGTGACGATGAAGGGACCTTCCCAAGTAGGAGCAAGTTTGTGTGGTTTCTGTTGATCCACTCGGAGGACCAAATCTCCTTCCTGGAACGCTCGACTCTTCACATTTCTAGCATGGAATCGACGCAAGTCTTGCTGATAGATGGTCGATCTGATCATAGCCATTTCCCTCTCCTCCTCTAGGAGGTCGACTGCGTCTTGCCGGGCTTGCTCTGCTTCATCTTCGTTATAAAGCTCGACTCTGGGGGCGTTGTGAAGTAGATCACTCGGCAGGACGGCTTCGGCTCCGTAAACCAGAAAAAATGGCGTTCTTCCGGTCGATCGGTTTGGGGTGGTCCTCAGCCCCCACAAAACCAACGGAAGTTCGTCTACCCAAGCGCCTACTGCGTGCTTGAGATCACGCATCAATCGAGGCTTCAATCCTTTGAGAATCAGACCATTTTCTCTTTCAGCTTGTCCATTCGACTGAGGATGCGCGACCGACGCGTAGTCGACGCGCGTGCCTTGAGAGGCGCAAAAAGCTCTGAACTTGTCTGAATCGAAGTTTGACCCATTGTCGGTGATGATGCTATGTGGGACCCCATATCTGAACATCAGCCCTCTGACGAAACTAATAGCAGTGCAAGCATCAAGATTCTTGATAGGCTTGGCTTCAATCCATTTGGTGAACTTGTCGACTGCCACAAGCACATGCGTGAATCCGCTCCTGCCTGTTCTCAGTGGACCGACCATGTCCAGTCCCTAGACAGCAAAGGGCCAGACGAGTGGAATGGTCTTCAGGGCTGATGCAGGCTTGTGTGACATGTTGGAGTAGAACTGGCAACCTCCACACTTGTCGACTATCTCTTTTGCCATCTCATTTGCTCTTGGCCAGTAAAATCCTGCTCGGTATGCTTTAGCCACAATGGTCCGAGAGGACGCATGGTGACCACAAGTCCCCGAGTGGATATCATTAAGGATCATCTGACCCTCTTCTGGTGTTATGCATTTCTGACCGATTCCAGTCGCGCTTTCCCTATACAACTGTCCCTTTATGACTGTGAAGGCCTTGTATCGGCGGACGATCTGTCGAGCCTCTTCCTCATCCTCCGGGACTTCTTTCCTCAAGATATACGCGATGTATGGTACCATCCAGTCAGGAGTGATAGCCAAGACCTCCATGACTAGGTCGACCACAGCAGGAATTTCGACTTCAGTCGGATCTGTGGCACTTTTCGGTTGCGGGGCTTCTTCTGCGAAGGGATCCTCCTGGACTGACGGCGAGCGGATGTGCTCCAAAAACACATTGCTGGGAATGGCTTCTCTCTTGGAGCCTATCTTTGCCAGATCATCTGCTGCTTGATTTTTCAGTCTGGGGATGTGATGAAGCTCTAACCCCTCGAATTTCTTTTCTAGCTTTCTTACTGTGTTGCAATAGCTAGTCATAGCCAGGCTTCTGACGTCCCACTCCTTCATCACCTGATTAACCACCAAATCTAAGTCACCGTAGACCATGAGGCGCCGGACGCCGAGTGAAATGGCCATGCGCAACCCGTACAAGAGTGCTTCATATTCTGCTTCATTGTTGGAGGAATCGAAGTGAATCTGGAGAACGTATCTGAGCTTATCTCCTCGGTGGGAGACCAATACTACCCCAGCACTGGAACCGTTCAGCATCTTAGATCCATCGAAGAACATGGTCCAGTGCTCCGAGTGAACTTGAGTCGGGAGTTGCTATTCAATCCACTCGGCGATGAAATCTGCAATTGCTTGGGACTTGATAGCCTTCTTTGCTTCAAACTTGATATCTAGGGGGAGGAGTTCAATCGCCCACTTAGCCACTCGACCAGTTGCATCTCTGTTGTGCAAGATCTGTGATAGTGGAGCGTCGCTGACGACTGTAATGGAATGGTCAGAGAAGTAGTGTGCAACCTTCTTCGTGGTCATGTAGATCCCATATACAAGCTTCTGGTAATGGGGATATCTTTGCTTCGAATGGGTCAAAACATCAGACACATAATATACTGGGCGTTGACCTCTGAAGGCCTTTCCTTCTTCTTCCCGCTCGACCGTGAGTACTGTACTGACAACTTGTCCCGTGGCCGCAACGTACAACAGCAAAGGCTCTTTACTGATTGGGGCAGCAAGCACCGGCTGGGTGGAGAGCAGAGCTTTGAGCTCTGCAAACGCTGCGTTAGCTTCTGGAGTCCACTCGAACTTGTCAGACTTCTTCATCAGTCGGTAAAGAGGCAACGCCTTTTCACCGAGACGAGAAATGAATTGACTTAGAGCGGCCAAGCAACCTGTAAGTTTCTGGACATCGTGTACACGCACAGGGCGCTTCATCCGGAGTATGGTGCCAACTTTCTCGGGATTGGCGTCGATTCCTTGTTCGGAAACGAGAAAACCGAGTAACTTCAGTAAGGATGATTTGGACATATGGTTATGCTCTATCTATCCATGCCCCTGTTTGCAATTATGGAGTGCCCTAGCATGTCTCAATCTTGCTATACTTTTGCTATAAAATGTTCCTGGCAGATTGTTTACATGTTAATCAATTTTGCCATGGTTGTTGTAGTTGATCCATGCATGCTATTAACTTGTTCTTGCCATGGTTAGCCTTAAGATCATGTCTTCTTTTTGGTAGTATGCTTATCTTGTCATGCAATGCCTTGTGGTGAGTGAATCAAGCTCGCAAAGATGCCTTGATAACTCTGTTTTTGCCATGCTCAATTTTCTGCTAAGTTTGAATCTATTAACAAAATTTGCTATGTTTACATGGGTGCCATCATATCTTCTAATCCTTTTTAACTCATGGTCAGTAAGGGACTTTTGTTCTATGCTTTGACTAGATTAATGACATGCCTTGTTTTGCTATTATATGTTCCTTTAGCATGTTGTTAGCGTGCTCTAAACATGTCTTCCTGATGTTAATTCCTGGCATGTTGTTATTTTTACTAAGTCTGTGATGCTGATATCTTTTGCACTTTTGCCATGCTTGTTTGAACCTGCTATTGTGTGAATTAGCCGTACCTCAGTGTTCATCTTTTGTCAAGCATCTTGAGTAGATCACTTCCAAGTGCTTTGTTGCTATGTTGGAGTGTAGTAGCTTAGTTTCTTGTTGCATTCTAGATGGCATCGTGCTGTTAATCGCAGAATTGTGCCATTCTTGTTTTCTCGCCATTTGCAAACCGTGCATCCGATTCCGGTGATCTTTATATCGATTTTGACCGAAATCATCTCATCTTTCTAGCGGCACTCTTGGATTGCCAAGTTAATGCCTTGATCAATATTTTCCTTCCGGAGCACGCATATGCATTGCATATCACATCCCGCATGTCATGCCATGTTTTGCATCATGTTGCTTGCGCATTGTACCGTGGTTGATTGTGGTTTCCTTTGCTTGTGTTATTGCCTTGGGTAGAGCCAGGAGACGAGTACATGATCGAGGAACCCGTTGATTACACTTACGAGGATCAAGCTTTCGTCAACTCGGAGAACTTTGCAGGCAAGATGACCATACCCTCGAAATCACTTCTATCTTTGCTTGCTAGTTGTTCGCTCTATTGCTATGCTGCGATACCTACCACTTGCTATATCATGCCTCCCATATTGCCATGTCAAGCCTCTAACCCACCTTTCCTAGCAAACCGTTGTTTGGCTATGTTACCGCTTTACTCAGCCCCTCAACTAGCGTTGCTAGTTGCAAGTGGAGATGAAGTTTGTTCCATGTTGGAACATGGATATTGTTGGGATATCATTATTATATCTTTTTTAATTTAATGCACCTATATACTTGGTAAAGGGTGGAAGGCTCGGCCTTATGCCTAGTGTTTTGTTCCAGTCTTGCCGCCCTAGTTTCTGTCATACCGGTGTTATGTTCCTTGATTTTGCGTTCCTTACGCGGTTGGGTGTTATGGGAACCCCTTGACAGTTCGCTTTGAATAAAACTCCTCCAGCAAGGCCCAACCTTGATTTTACCATTTGCCTACCTACCACCATATACCTTCCCTTGGGTTCTGCACACGCAAGGGTCATCTTTATTTTAAGCACCCCCCGGGCAAGTGCTCCTCTGAGTGTTGGTCCGAACTAGAGTCCTTTGCAACGCCACCTCGAGGAAACATGAGGTTTGGTTTTAGTTGTACGGAGCGCTCATCCGGTGTGCCCTAAGAACGAGATACGTGCGACTCCTATCGGGATTTCTCGGCACATCAGGCGGCTTTGCTGGTCTTGTTTTACCATTGTCGAAATGTCTTGTAACCAGGATTCCGAGACTGGTCGGCTCTTCCCGGGAGAAGGAATATCCTTCGTTGACCGTGAGAGCTTGTGATGGGATAAGTTGGGAAACCCCTGTAGGGTTTTGAACTTTCGAAAGCCGTGCCCGCGGTTATGGCAGATGGGAATTTGTTAATGTCCGGTTGTAGAAAACTTGAAACTTAACTTAATTAAAATGAATCAACCGCGTGTGTAGCCATGATGGTCTCTTTTCGGAAGAGTCCGGGAAGAGAACACGGCCTCGTGTTATGCTTGAACGTAAGTAGCTTCAGGATCACTATTAGTTTCTTGACCATGCTTTGCTTCTCTTGTCGCTCTCATTTGCGTAAGTTAGCCACCATATATACTAGTGCTTGCTGCAGCTCCACCTCACGACCCATTCCAACCATTAAGCTTAAATAGTCTTGATCGCGAGGGTGTGAGATTGCCGAGTCCCCGTGACTCACAGATACTTCCAAAACAGATGCAGGTGCCGACGATGCCAGTGTAGGGGACGCTACCAAACTCAAGTGGGAGTTCGACGAGGATTCGGGCCGTTACTATGTGTCTTTTTCGGATCATCAGTAGAGGAGGCCAGTTGGGGCAATCGGGGATCTAGCATTTGGGGTTGTCTTTCTTTTATTTGGTTCCGTAGTCGGACCTTGATTGTATTCTGGATGATGTATGATATATTTATGTATTGTTTGAAGTGGCGATTGTAAGCCAACTCTTTATCCCTTTCTTATTCAGTACATGGGATGTGTAAAGATTACCCCTCTTGCGACTTGCCTACTATGCGGTTATGCCTCCAAGTTGTGCTCCGACACGTGGGAGATATAGCCGCATCATGGGTGTTACAGAGCGTTCCATGTTTCCGTTGACTGTTATGACACCGCGTGGCCCGGGCATCTTAAGTGTGAGATAGGCATAGTGTGGCACTGCATTGAAGCAAGCAAATGTGGTTCGTCCGAGCAGTGCGTGATAGACACTGCGGAAGAGGACGATGTCGAAGATCAAGTCTGTTGGGAACGTAGTAATTTCAAAAAAATTCCTATGCACACGTAGGATCATGGTGATGCATAGCAACAAGAGGGGAGAGTGTCTTCCACATACCCGCGTAGACCGTTAAGCGGAAGCGTTATGACAACGCGGTTGATGTAGTCGTACGTCTTCACGATCGACCAATCCTCAGTACCGAACGTACGGCACATCCGGGACTCTAAACTACCTTCGTTACATCAAAACATATAAACTCGTAAAACCGATCATCACAGAACTTTAAGCGTGTGGACCCTACGGGTTCAAGAACTATGTAGACATGACCGAGACACATCTTCAGTCAATAACCAATAGTGGAACCTAGATGCTCATATTGATTCCTACATATTCTACGAAGATATTTATCGGTCAAACCGCACAACACTATATGTTGTTCTCTTTGTCATCGGTAAGTTACTTGTCCGAGATTCGATCATCGGTATCCAACACCTAGTTCAATCTTGTTACCGGCAAGTCTCTTTACTCATTCCGTAATACATCACCTCATAACTAACTCATTAGTTATCATGCTTGCAAGGCTTATAGTGATGTGTATTACCGAGAGGGCCCAAAGATACCTCTCCGACAATCGGAGTGACAAATCCTAATCTTGATCTATGCCAACTCAACAAGTACCATCGGAGACACTTGTAGAGCACCTTTATAATCACCCAGTTACGTTGTGACGTTTGGTAGCACACAAATTGTTCCTCCGATATTCGGGAGTTGCATAATCCCATAGTCATAAGAACATGTATAAGTCATGAAGAAAGCAATAGCAGTAAACAAACAATCAAGTGCTAAGCTAACGGAATGGGTCAAGTCAATCACATCATTCTCCTAATGATGTGATCCCATTGATCAAATAACAACTCATGTCTATGGTTAGGAAACTTAACCATCTTTGATCAATGAGCTAGTCAAGTAGCGGCATACTAGTACCACTATGTTTGTCTATGTATTCACACATGTATTATGTTTCCGGTTAATACAATTCTAGCATGAATAATAAACATTTATCATGAAATAAGGAAATAAATAATAACTTTATTATTCCCTCTAGGGCATATTTCCTTCAGTCTCCCACTTGCACTAGAGTTAATAATGTAGATTACACAGTAATGATTTTAACACCCATGGAGCCTTGGTGCTGATCATGTTTTGCTCGTGGAAGAGGCTTAGTCAACGGGTCTGCAACATTCAGATCCGTATGTATCTTGCAAATCTCTATGTCTCCCACCAGGACTTGATCCCGAATGGAGTTGAAGCGCCTCTTGATATGCTTGGTTCTCTTGTGAAATCTGGATTCCTTTGCCAAAGCAATTGCACCAGTATTGTCACAAAAGATTTTCATTGGACCCGATGCACTAGGTATGACACCTAGATCGGATATGAACTCCTTCATCCAGACTCCTTCATTCGCTGCTTCCCAAGTAGGAATGTACTCCGCTTCACATGTAGATCCTGCCACGACGCGTTGTTTAGAACTGCTCCAACTGACAGCTCCACCGTTTAATATAAACACGTATCCGGTTTGCGATTTAGAATCGTCCGGATCAGTGTCAAAGCTTGCATCAACGTAACCATTTACGATGGGCTCTTTGTCACCTCCATAAACGAGAAACATATCCTTGGTCCTTTTCAGGTATTTCAGGATGTTCTTGGCCGATGTACAGTGATCCACTCCTGGATTACTTTGGTACCTCCCTGCTAAACTGATAGCAAGGCAAGCACCAGGTCTGGTAAACAGCATTGCATACATGATAGAGCCTCTGGCTGAAGCATAGGGAACACTTTTCATTTTCTCTCTATCTTCTGCAGTGGTCGGGCATTGAGTCTTACTCAACTTCACACCTTGTAACACAGACAAGAACCCTTTCTTAGCTTGATCCATTTTGAACTTCTTCAAAACTTTATCAAGGTATATTCTTTGTGAAAGTCCAAGTAAGCGTCTTGATCTATCTCTATAGATCTTGATTCCCAATATATAAGCAGCTTCACCGAGGTCTTTCATTGAAAAACTTTTATTCAAGTATCCTTTTATGCTGTCCATAAATTCTATATCATTTCCAATCAACAATATGCCATCCACATATAATATTAGAAATGCTACAGAGCTCCCACTCACTTTCTTGTAAATACAGGCTTCTCCAAAAGTCTTTTTAAAACCATATGCTTTGAACACACTATCAAAACGTTTATTCAAACTCCGAGATGCTTGCACCAGTCCATACTTTGTTAGCTCTCTTTGTATCGATAAAACCTTCAGGTTGCATCATATACAACTCTTCTTCTAGAAATCCATTCAGGAATGAAGTCTTTACATCCATTTGCCAAATTTCATAATCATAAAATGCGGCAATTGCTAACATGATTCGGACGGACTTAACCATCGCTACGGGTGACAAGGTCTCAACGTAGTCAACTCCTTGAACTTGTCGAAAACCTTTTGCAACAAGTCGAACTTTGTAGACAGTAACATTACCGTCAGCGTCTCTCTTCTTCTTGAAGATCCATTTGTTCTCGATGGCTTGTCGATCATCGCGCAAGTCAACCAAAGTCCACACTTTGTTCTAATACATGGATCCCATCTCAGACTTCATGGCCTCAAGCCATTTTGCGGAATCTGGGCTCATCATCTTTTCTTCATAGTTCGTAGGTTCGTCATGGTCAAGTAACATGACCTCCAGAATTGGATTACCGTACCACTCTGGTGCGGATCTTGCTCTGGTTGACCTATGAGGTTCGGTAGTAACTTGATCCGAAGTTTCATGATCATCATCATTAGCTTCCTCACTAATTGGTGTAGATGTCACAGGGACCGGTTTCTGTGATGAACTACTTCCAATAAGGGAGAAGGTACAGTTACCTCATCAAGTTCTACTTTCCTCCCACATACTTCTTTCAAGAGAAACTCCTTCTCTAGAAAGGATCCATTCTTAGCAACGAATATCTTGCAACCGTCTCTAAAGCATAACCCCAAAACGATAGCGGTAAATCAGTAAGAGACATCATAGATCACACCATATCTAGTAAAGTACGATTACGACATTCGGACACACCATTACATTGTGTTGTTCCGGGTGGCGTGAGTTGCGAAACTATTCCGCATTGTTTCAAATGTCGGCCAAACTAGTAACTCAAATATTCTCCTCCATGATCAGATCGCAGAAACTTTATTTTCTTGTTACGATGATTTTCCACTTCACTCTGAAATTCTTTGAACTTTTCAAATGTTTCAGACTTATGTTTCATTAAGCAGATATACACATATCTGCTCAAATCATCTGTGAAGGTGAGAAAATAACAATACCCGCCGCGAGCCTCAATATTCATCGGACCACATACATCGGTATGTATGATTTCCAACTAATCTATTGCTCGCTCCATAGTCCCGAAGAACGGTGTTTTAGTCATCTTGCCCATAAGGCATGGTTCGTAAGTACCAAGTGATTCATAATAAAGTGATTCCAAAAGTCCATCAATATGGAGTTTCTTCATGCGCTTTATACCAATATGACCCAAACGGCAGTGCCACAAATAAGTTGCACTATCATTATCAACTTTGCATCTTCTGGCTTCAACATTATGAATATGTGTATCACTACTATCGAGATTCAATAAGAATATACCACTCTTTAAGCATGCATGACCATAAAAGATATTACTCATATAAATAGAACAACCATTATTCTCAGAGTTAAATGAATAACCGTCTCGCATCAAACAAGATCCAGATATAATGCTCATGCTTAACGCTAGCACCAAATAACAATTATTTAGGTCTAAAACTAATCCCGAAGGTAGATGTAGAGGTAGCGTGCCGACGGCGATCACATCGACTTTGGAACCATTTCCCACGCGCATCGTCACCTCGTCCATAGCCAGTCTTCGCTTAATCCGTAGTCCCTGTTTCGAGTTGCAAATATTAGCAACAGAACCAGTATCAAATACCCAGGTGCTACTGCGAGCTCTGGTAAGGTACACATCAATAACATGTATATCACATATACCTTTGTTCACTTTGCCATCCTTCTTATCCGCCAAATACTTGGGGCAGTTCCGCTTCCAGTGACCAGTCTGTTTGTAGTAGAAGCACTCAGTCTCAGGCTTAGGTCCAGACTTGGGTTTCTTCTCCTGAGCAGCAACTTGTTTGCCGTTCTTCTTGAAGTTCCCCTTCTTCTTCCCTTTGCCCTTTTTCTTGAAACTGGTGGTCTTATTTACCATCAACACTTGATGCTCCTTCTTGATTTCTACCTCCGCAGCCTTTAACATCGCGAAGAGCTTAGGAATAGTCTTATTCATCCCTTGCATATTATAGTTCATCAAGAAGCTTTTGTAGCTTGGTTGCATTGATTGAAGAACTCTGGCAATGACACTATCAACAGGAAGATTAACTCCCAGTTGAGTCAAGTGATTATGATATCCAGACATTTTGAGTATATGCTCACTGACAGAACTATTCTCCTCCATCTTGCGGCTATAGAACTTATTGGACACTTCATATCTCTCAATCCGGGCATTTCCTTGAAATATTAACTTCAACTCTTGGAACATCTCATATGCTCCATGACTTTCAAAACGTCATTGAAGTCCTGGTTCTAAGCTGTAAAGCATGGCACACTGAACTATCGAGTAGTCATCATCTTTACTCCGCCAAACTTTCTTGACGTTGTCAGCAGCATCTGCAGCAGGCCTGGCACCTAGCGGTGCTTCCAGGACGTAATTCTTCTGTGCAGCAATGAGGATAATCCTCAAGTTACGGACCCAGTCCGTGTAATTGCTACCATCATCTTTCAACTTTGCTTTCTCAAGGAACGCATTAAAATTCAACGGAACAACATCACGGGCCATCTATCTACAACAACATAGATAAGCAAAATACTATCAGGTACTAAGTTCATGATAAATTTAAGTTCAATTAATCATATTACTTAAGAACTCCCACTTAGATAGACATCCCTCTAATCATCTAAGTGATCACGTGATCCATATCAACTAAACCATAACCGATCATCACGTGAAATGGAGTACTTTTCAATGGTGAACATCACTATGTTGATCATATCTACTATATGATTCACGCTCGACCTTTCCGTCTCAGTGTTCCGAGGCCATATCTGCATATGCTAGGCTCGTCAAGTTTAACCCGAGTATTCTGCGAGTGCAAAACTGGCTTGCACCCGTTGCAGATGGACGTAGAGCTTATCACACCCGATCATCACGTGGTGTCTCGGCACGACGAACTTTGGCAACGGTGCATACTCAGGGAGAACACTTTTATCTTGAAATTTAGTGAGAGATCATCTTATAATGCTACCGTCAAACAAAGCAGAATAAGATGCATAAAGGATAAACATCACATGCAATCAATATAAGTCATATGATATGGCCATCATCATCGTGTGCTTGTGATCTCCATCTCTGAAGCACCGTCATGATCACCATCGTCACCGGCGTGACACCTTGATCTCCATCGTAGCATCGTTGTCGTCTCGACAACTATTGCTTCTATGACTATCGCTACCGCTTAGTGATAAAGTAAAGCAATTACAGGGCGATTGCATTGCATACAATAAAGCGATAACCATATGGCTCCTGCCAGTTGCCGATAACTCCGTTACAAAACATGATCATCTCATACAATAAATATAGCATCATGTCTTGACCATATAACATCACAACATGCCATGCAAAAACAAGTTAGACGTCCTCTACTTTGTTGTTGCAAGTTTTACGTGGCTGCTACGGGCTGAGCAAGAACCGTTCTTACCTACGCATCAAAACCACAACGATAGTTTGTCAAGTTGGTGCTGTTTAACCTTCTCAAGGACCGGGCATAGCCACACTTGGTTCGACTAAAGTTGGAGAAACCGACACCCGCCAGCCACCTGTGTGCAAAGCACGTCGGTAGAACCAGTCTTGCGTAAGCGTACGCGTAATGTCGGTCCGGGCCGCTTCATCCAACAATACCGCCGAACCAAAGTATGACATGCAGGTAAGAAGTATGACTTGTATCGCCCACAACTCACTTGTGTTCTACTCATGCATATAACATCGGCGCATAAAACCAGGCTCTAGTGCCACTGTTGGGGAACGTAGTAATTTCAAAAAAAAATTCCTACGCACACGCAGGATCATGGTGATGCATAGCAACAAGAGGGGAGAGTGTCATCCACGTACCCTCGTAGACCATTAAGCGAAAGCGTTATAACAACACGGTTGATGTAGTCGTACGTCTTCACGATCGACCGATCCTCAGTACCGAACATACGGCACCTCCGCGTTCAGCACACGTTCAGCTCGGTGACGTCCCGAGAACTCACGGTCCAGTAGAGCTCGGGGAAGAGTTTCGTCAGCACGACGGCGTGGTGACGATGTTGATGAAGCTACCGCAGCAGGGCTTTGCCTAAACACCGCTACAGTATGACCGAGGTGGATTATGGTGGAGGGGGCACCGCACACGGCTGGGAGAGATCTTTGTGATCAACTTGAGTGTCTAGAGGTGCCCCCCTGCCCCTGTATATAAAGGAGCAAGGGGGAGGCCAGCCGGCCCTTGTTGGCGCACCTAGGAGGAGGAATCCTCTCCTAGTAGGAGTAGGATTCCTCCCTTTCCTACTCCTACTAGGAGCGGGAAAGGCAGGGAGAGAAAGAGAAGGAAAGGGGGACGTCCCCCCTTCTCCTAGTCCAATTTGGACAGGGGGAAGGGGGTGCGCTTCCTACCCTAGGCCGGCCCCTCTCTCTTTCCCTTATGGCCCAACAAGGCCCATTAGTCCCCGGGGGGTTCCGGTAACCCCTCCAGTACTCCGGTAAAATCCCGATTTCACCCGGAACTATTCTGATGTCCAAATGTAGGCTTCCAATATATCAATCTTTATGTATTGACCATTTCGAGACTCCTCGTCATGTCCGTTATCACATCCGGGACCCTGAACTACCTTTGGTACATCAAAACATATAAACTCATAAAACCGATTGTTAGAGAACTTTAAGCGTGCGGACCCTACGGGTTCGAGAACTATGTAGACATGACCGAGACACGTCTCCGGTCAATAAACAATAGCGGGACCTGGATGCTCATATTGGTTCCTACATATTCTACGAAGATCTTTATCAGTCAAACGGCACAACACTATATGTTGTCCTCTCTGTCATTGGTATGTTACTTGTCCGAGATTCGATCATCGATATCCAATACCTAGTTCAATCTCGTTAGCGGCAAGTCTCTTTACTTGTTCCGTAATACATCACCCCGTAACTAACTCATTAGTTATCATGCTTGCAAGGCTTATAGTGATGTGTATTACCGAGAGGGCCCAGAGATACCTCTCTGACAATCGGAGTGACAAATCCTAATCTTGATCAATGCCAACTCAACAAGTACTATCGGAGACACCTGTAGAGCACCTTTATAATCACCCATTTATGTTGTGACGTTTGGTAGCACACAAAGTGTTCCTCCGATATTCGGGAGTTGCATAATCTCATAGTCATAAGAACATGTATAAGTCATGAAGAAAGCAATAGCAGTAAACAAACGATCAAGTGCTAAGATAACGGAATGGGTCAACTCAATCACATCATTCTCCTAATGATGTGATCCCATTGATCAAATAACAACTCATGTCTATAGTTAGGAAACTTAACCATCTTTGATCAATGAGCTAGTCAAGTAGAGGCATACTAGTACCACTATGTTTGTCTATGTATTCACACATGTATTATGTTTCCGGTTAATACAATTCTAGCATGAATAATAAACCTTTATCATGAAATAAGGAAATAAATAATAACTTTATTATTGCCTCTAGGGCATATTTCCTTCAGTCTCCCACTTGCACTAGAGTCAATAATCTAGATTACACAGTAATGATTTTAACACCCATGGAGCGTTGGTGTTGATCATGTTTTGCTCGTGGAAGAGGCTTAGTCAACGGGTGTGCAACATTCAGATCCATATGTATCTTGCTAATCTCTATGTCTCCCACCTGGACTTGATCCCGAATGGAGTTGACGCGTCTCTTGATGTGCTTGGTTCTGTTGTGAAATCTGGATTCCTTTGCCAACGCAATTGCACCAGTATTGTCACAAAAGATTTTCATTGGACCCGATGCACTAGGTATGACACCTAGATCGGATATGAACTCCTTCATCCAGACTCCTTCATTCGCTGCTTTCGAAGCAGCAATGTATTCCGCTTCACATGTAGATCCTGCCATGATGCTCTGTTTAGAACTGCTCCAACTGACAGCTCCACCGTTTAATATAAACACGTATCCGGTTTGTGATTTAGATCGTCCAGATTAGTGTCAAATCTTGCATCAACGTAACCTATTACGATGAGCTCTTTGTCATCTCCATAAATGAGAAACATATCCTTGGTCCTTTTCACGTACTTCAGGATGTTCTTGACCGCTGTATAGTGATCCACTCCTGGATTACTTTGGTACCTCCCTGCTAAACTGATAGCAAGGCACACATCAGGTCTGGTACACAGCATTGCATACATGATAGAGCCTATGGGTGAAGCACAGGGAACACTTTTCATTTTCTCTCTATCTTCTGCAGTGGTCGGGCATTGAGTCTTACTCAACTTCACACCTTGTAACACAAGCAAGAACCCTTTCTTAGCTTGATCCATTTTGAACTTCTTCAAAACTTTATCAAGGTATGTGCTTTGTCAAAGTCCAATTAAGTGTCTTGATCTATCTCTATAGATCTTGATGCCCAATATATAAGCAGCTTCACCGAGGTCTTTCATTGAAAAACTTTTATTCAAGTATCCTTTTATGCTGTCCATAAATTCTATATCATTTCCAATCAACAGTATGCCATCCACATATAATATTAGAAATGCTACAGAGCTCCCACTCACTTTCTTGTAAATACAGGCTTCTCCAAAAGTCTTTTTAAAACCATATGCTTTGAACACACTACCAAAACGTTTATTCAAACTCCGAGATGCTTGCAC
The DNA here is from genome assembly GCF_002162155.2 of Triticum dicoccoides. NCBI lineage: Eukaryota > Viridiplantae > Streptophyta > Magnoliopsida > Poales > Poaceae > Triticum > Triticum dicoccoides. The sequence continues at coordinate 258,037,266 of NC_041392.1, forward strand.
CAGTCCATAAATGGATCGCTGGAGCTTGCACACTTTGTTAGCTCTCTTTGTATCAATAAAACCTTCAGGTTGCATCATATACAACTCTTCTTCTAGAAATCCATTCAGGAATGCAGTATTTACATCCATTTGCTAAATTTCATAATCAGAAAATGCGGCAATTGCTAACATGATTCAGACGGACTTAAGCATCGCTACGGGTGACAAGGTCTCATCATAGTCAACTCCTTGAACTTGTCGAAAACCTTTTGCAACAAGTCGAGCTTTGTAGACAGTAACATTACCGTCACGTCTGTATTCTTCTTGAAGATCCATTTGTTCTCGATGGCTTGTCGATCATCGGGCAAGTCAACCAAAGTCCACACTTTGTTCTCATACATGGATCCCATCTCAGACTTCATGGCCTCAAGCCATTTTGCGGAATCTGGGCTCATCATCTTTTCTTCATAGTTTGTAGTTTCGTCATGGTCAAGTAACATGACCTCCAGAATTGGATTACCGTACCACTCTGGTGCGGATCTTGCTCTGGTTGACCTATGAGGTTCGGTAGTAACTTGATCTGAAGTTTCATGATCATCATCATTAGCTTCCTCACTAATTGGTGTAGATGTCACAGGGACCGGTTTCTGTGATGAACTACTTTCCAATAAGGGAGCAGGTACAGTTACCTCATCAAGTTCTACTTTCCTCCCACATACTTCTTTCGAGAGAAACTCCTTCTCTAGAAAGGATCCATTCATAGCAACGAATATCTTGCCTTCGGATCTGTGATAGAAGGTGTACCCAATAGTTTCCTTTGGGTATCCTATGAAGACACATTTCTCCAATTTGGGTTCAAGCTTATCAGGTTGAAGCTTTTTCACATAAGCATCGCAGCCCCAAACTTTAAGAAACGACAACTTCGGTTTCTTGCCAAACCATAGTTCATAAGGTGTCCTCTCAACGGATTTTGATGGTGCCCTATTTAACGTGAATGCAACCGTCTCTAAAGCATAACCCCAAAACGATAGCGGTAAATCAGTAAGAGACATCATAGATCACACCATATCTAGTAAAGTACGATTACGACATTCGGACACACCATTACATTGTGTTGTTCCGGGTGGCGTGAGTTGCGAAACTATTCCGCATTGTTTCGAATGTAGGCCAAACTAGTAACTCAAATATTCTCCTCCATGATCAGATCGCAGAAACTTTATTTTCTTGTTACGATGATTTTCCACTTCACTCTGAAATTCTTTGAACTTTTCAAATGTTTCAGACTTATGTTTCATTAAGCAGATATACACATATCTGCTCGAATCATCTGTGAAGGTGAGAAAATAACAATACCCGCCGCGAGCCTCAATATTCATCGGACCACATACATCGGTATGTATGATTTCCAGCTAATCTATTGCTCGCTCCATAGTCCCGAAGAACGGTGTTTTAGTCATCTTGCCCATAAGGCATGGTTCGTAAGTACCAAGTGATTCATAATCAAGTGATTCCAAAAGTCCATCAATATGGAGTTTCTTCATGCGCTTTATACCAATATGACCCAAACGGCAGTGCCACAAATAAGTTGCACTATCATTATCAACTCTGCATCTTCTGGCTTCAACATTATGAATATGTGTATCACTACTATCGAGATTCAATAAGAATATACCACTCTTTAAGCATGCATGACCATAAAAGATATTACTCATATAAATAGAACAACCATTATTCTCAGAGTTAAATGAATAACCGTCTCGCATCAAACAAGATCCAGATATAATGCTCATGCTTAACGCTAGCACCAAATAACAATTATTTAGGTCTAAAACTAATCCCGAAGGTAGATGTAGAGGTAGCGTGCCGACGGAGATCACATCGACTTTGGAACCATTTCCCACGCGCATTGTCACCTCGTCCATAGCCAGTCTTCGCTTAATCTGTAGTCCCTGTTTCGAGTTGCAAATATTAGCAACAGAACCAGTATCAAATACCCAGGTGCTACTGCGAGCTCTGGTAAGGTACACATCAATAACATGTATATCACATATACCTTTATTCACTTTGCCATCCTTCTTATCCGCCAAATACTTGGGGCAGTTCCGCTTCCAGTGACCAGTCTGTTTGTAGTAGAAGCACTCAGTCTCAGGCTTAGGTCCAGACTTGGGTTTCTTCTCCTGAGCAGCAACTTGTTTGCTGTTCTTCTTGAATTTCCCCTTCTTCTTCCCTTTGCCCTTTTTCTTGAAACTGGTGGTCTTATTTACCATCAACACTTGATGCTCCTTCTTGATTTCTACCTCTGCAGCCTTTAACATCGCGAAGAGCTCAGGAATAGTCTTATTCATCCCTTGCATATTATAGTTCATCAAGAAGCTTTTGTAGCTTGGTTGCATTGATTGAAGAACTCTGGCAATGACACTATCAACAGGAAGATTAACTCCCAGTTGAGTCAAGTGATTATGATATCCAGACATTTTGAGTATATGCTCACTGACAGAACTATTCTCCTCCATCTTGCGGCTATAGAACTTATTGGACACTTCATATCTCTCAATCCGGGCATTTCCTTGAAATATTAACTTCAACTCTTGGAACATCTCATATGCTCCATGACTTTCAAAACGTCATTGAAGTCCTGGTTCTAAGCTGTAAAGCATGGCACACTGAACTATTGAGTAGTCATCAGCTTTACTCTGCCAAATGTTCTTAACATTGTCAGCAGCATCTGCATCAGGCCAGGCACCCAGCGGTGCTTCCAGGACGTAATTCTTCTGTGTAGCAATGAGGATAATCCTCAAGTTACGGACCCAGTCCGTGTAATTGCCACCATCATCTTTCAACTTTGCTTTCTCAAGGAACGCATTAAAATTCAACGGAACAACAACACGGGCCATCTATCTACAACAACATAGATAAGAAAAATACTATCATGTACTAAGTTCATTATAAATTTAAGTTCAATTAATCATATTACTTAAGAACTCCCACTTAGATAGACATCCCTCTAATCATCTAAGTGATCACGTGATCCATATCAACTAAACCATAACCGATCATCACCTGAAATGGAGTAGTTTTCAATGGTGAACATCACTATGTTGATCATATCTAATATATGATTCACGCTCGACCTTTCGGTCTCTGTGTTCCGAGGCCATATCTGCATATGCTAGGCTCGTCAAGTTTAACCCGAGTATTCTACGTGTGCAAAACTGGCTTGCACCCGTTGTAGATGGACGTAGAGCTTATCACACCCGATCATCATGTGGTGTCTCGGCACGACAACTTTGGCAATGGTGCATACTCAGGGAGAACACTTTTATCTTGAAATTTAGTGGGAGATCATCTTATAATGCTACCATCAAACAAAGCAGAATAAGATGCATAAAGGATAAACATCACATGCAATCAATATAAGTGATATGATATGGCCATCATCATCTTGTGCTTGTGAACTCCATCTTCGAAGCACCGTCATGATCACCATCGTCACCGACGCGACAACTTGATCTCCATCGTAGCGTCATTGTCGTCTCGCCAACTATTGCTTCTACGACTATCGCTACCACTTAGTGATAAAGTAAACCAATTACAGGGCGATTGCATTGCATACAATAAAGCGACAACCATATGGCTCCTTCCAGTTGCCGATAACTCCGTTACAAAACATGATCATCTCATACAATAAATATAGCATCATGTCTTGACCATATCACATCACAACATGCCCTGCAAAAACTAGTTAGACGTCCTCTAATTTGTTGTTGCATGTTTTATGTGGCTGCTACGGGCTGAGCAAGAACCGTTCTTACCTACGCATCAAAACCACAACGATATTTCGTCAAGTTGGTGTTGTTTTAACCTTCTCAAGGACCGGGTATAGCCACACTCGGTTTAACTAAAGTTGGAGAAACTGACACCTGCCAGCCACCTGTGTGCAAAGCACGTCGGTAGAACCAGTCTCGCGTAAGCATACGCGTAATGTCGGTCTGGGCCGCTTCATCCAACAATACCGCCGAACCAAAGTATGACATGCTAGTAAGCAGTATGACTTGTATCACCCACAACTCACTTGTGTTCTACTCATGTATATAACATCTACGCATAAAACCAGGCTCGGATGCCACTGTTGGGGAACGTAGTAATTTCAAAAAAATTCCTACGCACATGCAGGATCATGGTGATGCATAGCAATGAGAGGGGAGAGTGTCGTCCACGTACCCTCGTAGACCGTTAAGTGGAAGCGTTATGACAACGCGGTTGATGTATTCGTACGTCTTCACGGTCAACCGATCCTTAGTACCGAACGTACGTCACCTCTGCGTTCAGCACACGTTCAGCTCGGTGACGTCCCGCGAACTCACGATCCAGTAGAGCTTGGGGAAGAGTTTCGTTAGCACGACGGCGTGGTGACGATGTTGATGAAGCTACCACAGCAGGGCTTCGCCTAAACACCGCTACAGTATGACCGAGGTGGATTATGGTGGAGGGGGGCACCACACACGGCTGGGAGAGATCTTTGTGATCAACTTGTGTGTCTAGAGGTGCCCCCCTGCCCCTGTATATAAAGGAGCAAGGGTGAGGCCTGCCGGTCCTTGTTGTCGCGCCTAGGAGGAGGAATCCTCCTCCTAGTAGGAGTAGGATTCCTCCCTTTCCTACGACTACTAGGAGGGGGAAAGGTAGGGAGAGAAAGAGAAGGAAAGGGGGACGCCGCCTCCCTTCTCCTAGTCCAATTCGGACAGGGGGAAGGGGGCGCGCTTCCTGCCCTAGGCCGGCCCCTCTCTCTTTCCCTTATGGCCCAACAAGGCCCATTAGTCCCCGGGGGGTTCCGGTAACCCCTCCGGTAGTCCGGTAAAATCCTGATTTCACCCGGAACCATTCCGATGTCCAAATGTAGGCTTCCAATATATCAATCTTTATGGCCCGACCATTTCGAGACTCCTCGTCATGTCCGTGATCACATCCGGGACTCCGAACTACCTTCGGTACATCAAAACATATAACCTCATAAAATCGATTGTCACAGAACTTTAAGCGTGCGGTCCCTACGAGTTCGAGAACTATGTAGACATGACCGAGACACGTCTCCGGTCAATAACCAATAGCGAAACCTGGATGCTCATATTGGTTCCTACATATTCTACGAAGATCTTTATCGGTCAAACCGCACAACACTATACGTTGTTCTCTTTGTCATCGGTATGTTACTTGTCCGAGATTCGATCGTCGGTATCCAATACCTAGTTCAATCTCGTTACCGGCAAGTCTCTTTACTCGTTCCGTAATATATCACCCCATAACTAACTCATTAGTTATCATGCTGTCAAGGCTTATAGTGATGTGTATTACCGAGAGGGCCCAGAGATACCTCTCCGACAATCGGAGTGACAAATCCTAATCTTGATCTATGCCAACTCAACAAGTACCATCGGAGACACCTGTAGAGCACCTTTATAATCACCCAGTTACGTTGTGACATTTGGTAGCACACAAAGTGTTCCTCCGGTATTCGGGAGTTGCATAATCTCATAGTCATAAGAACATGTATAAGTCATGAAGAAAGCAATAGAAGTAAACAAACGATCAAGTGCTAAGATAACGGAATGGGTCAAGTCAATCACATCATTCTCCTAATGATGTGATCCCATTGATAAAATAACAACTCATGTCTATGGTTAGGAAACTTAACCATCTTTGATCAATGAGCTAGTCAAGTAGAGGCATACTAGTGACACTATGTTTGTCTATGTATTCACACATGTATTATGTTTCCGGTTAATACAATTCTAGCATGAATGATAAACATTTATCATGAAATAAGGAAATAAATAATAACTTTATTATTGCCTCTAGGGCATATTTCCTTCAAAGTCTTCGCTTTGGAAGTTGTCCGGCGATCCGAAGACGACATCCAATGTGATTGAGCCCGTGCAGCGGGCCTCTACACCTGGTATTACTCCTGTAAAGGTAGTTTTGGTGGGCTTGATCCTTGACGGATCGATGCCCATCTTGCGGACTGTGTCTTGATAGAGCAGGTTAAGGCTATTGCGGCCGTCAATGAGGACCCGCGTGAGGTGGAATCCATCAATGATTGGGTCGAGGACTAGTTCGGCTGAGCCGCCGTGACGAATACTGGTCGGATGGTCCCTGTGATCGAAAGTGATCAGGTAAGATGACCATGGATTGAATTTTGGGGTGACTGGCTCTATCACATGGACGTCCCTGAGTGCGCGTTTGTGCTCCCTCTTGGGGATATGAGTGACGTATATCATGTTCACCGTTTTGAC
>NC_041392.1:258043808-258057354 GCF_002162155.2 Triticum dicoccoides
TTCGGTGGACGGGGCTCCTCGTTACCGTCTTCACTTGTCGACCCCTTCTCCCTGTCCTCGGTATTTAACTTACCGGCATGTTTAAAGACCCAACAGCTTTTGTTGGTATGATTGGCTGGTTTATAAGGGTGTCGTGGATCTGACATGGTCGATCGAGTATTTGGTCCAAGCTGGATGAGCCCGGCTTGTTTCTTTTGAATGGCTTCTTTCGCAGACCAGACTTGGAGCCACTGAATCTGGCGCTGACCGCTGTGTCTTCGGTATTGTCACTGTTGTTTCGACGCTTGTGCCTGTTGCGTCGGGGCTTGCCATTGCTATTTCTGGCTTCAGAGGGGCCAGGTTCGCTTGCAGTGTTGCTGCTATGGGCTAGCCAACTATCTTCGCCTGTGCAAAAGCGGGTCATAAGTGTCGTGAGGGCTGCCATGGACTTCGGCTTTTCTTTGCCAAGGTGTCGGGTGAGCCATTCGTCGTGAATGCTATGCTTGAAGGCCGCTAGGGCTTCGGCATTCGGGCAGTCGACGATCTAGTTCTTTTTAGTTAGGAACCTAGTCCAGAATTTCCTGGCCAACTCTTCGGGTTGTTGAACTATGTGACTTAGGTCATCGGCGTCCGAAGGTCGGACATATGTACCCTGGAAGTTGTCGCGGAAGGCGTCTTCCAAGTCCTCCCAGCTGCCAATGGAGTTTTCTGGCAGGCTATTTAACCAGTGCCGAGCTGGTCCTTTGAGCTTTAGCGGGAGGTATTTGATGGCGTGAATATCATCACCGCGAGCCATATGAATATGGAGAATAAAGTCCTCAATCCATACTGCAGAATCTGTTGTTCCATCATATGATTTGATATTCACGGGTTTAAACCCATCTGGGAATTCATGCTCCATTACTTCATCAGTGAAGCAGAGGGGGTGTGCGGCGCCTCTATATCGGGCCAAGTCGTGACGCAGCTCAGATGTAGTCCGTCTATGGTTTTCAGCTCGGGGTGGTTATGCTTGTCACACCCGGCTAGATGGTCATCCTCGTGCGTCGAGGCACGCCCCCGCGATCCGTAGATCAACCTGGTCTGACCTTCTCTATTTTCCAAGTACTGTCGTAGATCGTATGTATGTCCCCGAGTTGTCGTGTCTCTACTTTTTCGGCGAGGTAGCGCGGGCTGGTGTTCGGCTTGAGTTGCCATTTTTTCACGGCCACGTGGTCGCCGGTCGGCTGCATTACGTGCTGATGGTATGGGCTCCAGCACCTCGTCATTGAATTGAGGTAGCAGCTTACGCTTCGGGTAACTCTTGGTTGGGCGCTCGAGGCCATATTCCTCGGCTGCCAGGACGTTAGTCCACCTGTCGTTGAGAAGATCTTGGTCAGCTTGGAGCTGCCGCTACTTCTTTTTCAGGCTCCTTGCAGTGGCTATTAGCCTGCGCCTAAAGTGTTCTTGCTCATGGGGTTCCTCAGGCACGATAAAGTCTTCGTCGCCGAGGCTCACCTCCTCCTCGGAGGGTGGAAGATAATTACTATCCTCCGAGTCTTCATTTATAGCCTGGTCATCAGGGCTTATTTTCCCATCTTTCCGATCGTCCTATTCGGAGGTTAGCTCGACAGGGTCTTCTTGGTCTTCAGCGTCGTCCGGAGTGTTGTTCTCTCCGGTGCTAGTATTGCTATCTTTTCCACGGCGTGATTTAGAGCGGCGCCGCTGACGTCGGTGCTTTGGTTGAGTCTCAGGAGGTATATCCTAAACTGGATTTTTCTTGTTATCATCGTTACCCTCTTTGGGTGTATCCACCATATACACGTCATACGAAGAGGTGGTTGTCCATCGTTCGGTAAACAGTGTGTTTTGGGCCTGCTCTTCTCCGGCATCGTCGTCCATACCATCGATGTCTTCGGAGCCGTAATCGAGCATGTCGGTTAAGTCCTCGACAGTGGCTATGAAGAGGGTGGTGGGTGGGACGTAAAATTCCCCGCTCTCAGCCCCTAGTCCGGTCTGGGCGTAGTTCAGATGTTGCTCCTCTGTAATGACGAGGGATCGCATTAAGTCCAGAGCCTCGCTTAAAGGCGAGGTTCAGTCAGGGAGAAGAGAGTTCGTGGAGTGCGGCAAGAAGAGAACTCTTTGGCTGAGCTCACACGATGATGACTCCGAGGGTTCGGGGCCAGTGTTCGGAGAGGAGTCCGGCGGGCTCGAGAACCCCGTCTTCGAACCTGGAGACGCGCTCCGGATTTAAGGCCAGAGCGGAGGTTGGGGTCGCGAACCCTTGGAAGATCAAGTCTCCTCGGATATCAGCGACATAATCCAGATTTTCAAAACTAATCTGGTGACTTGGGGCGTAGCTGTCGATCTGCTCTAGATGGCCAAGCGAGTTGGCCCATAGTGCGAAGCCACCGAATACAAAGATCTGGTCAGGGAGAAAAACCTCCTTCAGGGCAGCTTTGTTGTAGATGACTGATGGAGCCATCGGACCTTCTGGCGACGACACAACATAACTCTCAATGAAAGCACCAATGTCGGTGTCAAAACTAGCAGATCTTGGGTAGGGGGTCCCGAACTATGCGTCTAAGGATCGATGGTAACAGGAGACAAGGGCCAAGATGTTTTACCCAGGTTCAGGCCCTCTTGATGGAGGTAATACCCTCGTCCTGCTTGATTGAGTTTGATGAGTATAGGGGTTACAAGAGTTTATCTACCACGAGATCGTAATGGCTAAACCCTAATTGTCTAGCCTGTATGATTATGATTGCCTCTACGGACTAAACCCTTCGGTTTATATAGATACCGGAGGGGACTACGGTTGTACAGAGTCGTTTTACAGAGAAAGGAGTATTCACATCCGCACGCTAAGCTTGCCTTCCACGCCAAGAAGAGTCCCATCCAGACACAGGAGGAAGTCTTCTGTCTTGTATCTTCATGGCCCATTAGTCTGGCCACGTCACATAGCCCGGACGCCCGAGGACCCCTTAATCCGGGACTCCCTCAGTAGCCCCTATGGAACTCCAGCCCTCTCGACCTCATCGACACCCATGAGCTTTGCCATGGCTATCGAAAAAGCTTGGATGCATTCTCCAAGATCCTCCGCAGTCACCTTGGCCCAACCAGAGGCCTTAGAATGGGCAAGTTCTGTTCCAACGGCAAGGACCGAGCCAAGCTTGACGACTGGTTCTGATCCCCCGCCCTAGGTCAGCTCGAGGATCTCACTTTTGATGATGGGCATATGCGGTTGCTGCCAACGTCCGCACTCTGCCCCGCACCCATGCTGCGCATCGCCAAGTTCAGGAACTGCCATCCCCCCTTAATGATGTGCCCGCTCTTATTCTACCACGACTGAAGCACCTCAAGCTCATCGTCGTCTGCCTCTCAAACGGTGACATGGAGCGCTTGCTCAGTGGTTGCACTGCACTCAAGTACCTTCGTCTTCAGGCGATCAATGGGTTGAGTACCTTCCACATCACCTCCATGACTCTCCGGACTAGTTATGTGTGTTGCTGGTGCGGCAGGAAGACATCACAAGATGTGTACCATGGTATGGTCATTGAGGACACACCTGCACTTGAGAGATTACTTGTAGTTGATCAAGTAGGTCCAACAAGAATCAATGTCATTTCTGCGCTGAAATTGATAGTGGTGGGCTACTCGTCAGGCAAATACTCCAAACTTGTTATTGGATCCACACCCGTTCAGGTACAACAACCACCTTCTACCTCTCCTTCTACAAATTAACATTATTTCTAATTTTGAAGATGTTTGTTCGTCTATCATTCAGAAAATGATTCCGACAAGCTTGACCCCGAAATTGTACACAGTGAAGGTCTTGGCACTAGAATCTATCGGCCCCAACCTGGAGCAAGTTGTCAGTTTCCTGAGATGCTTTCCATGCGTGGAGAAGCTATATACCAAGGTGATGTTCCTTTCCTGTTAAATGTTAACCATAAGGGAGTACAATTTGTGACACCTTTTTCCAAGTTTACAATGACAATGTACTACTATTTTTGAAGGATTCTTTTGGAGGATTTTTGTACATACATGCCCCCCCATATTGGTTGCTTGATCCATATGCTTTCAATCAATAAGCATTTCTCCTTTGGATTCATATGTACTAGTTTTCTTAGGGAACTTTTCATCCACTCCAACCTCTTGTGAAGAAGGCTACATTTTTCTAGAATGTAATCAAATGCCCATGTTAACCATGTCAGATCGAAGATGGCATGTTAGTGCATTTTACAAAACCTGCAAACCAAATAGGCATGTAGTAATGTTCAAAAGTGCATGTAGGCACTAACACGTTTTCTTATTTTGCAGATAAGATTAGGCCTAGTGGTGGATAATGTGATACAATACAACAATCACGTTGAATGCCTAGATCTGCATCTCTCGAAAATTACTTTAAATTCCTACCGATGAACCTTACCAGAGATTATATTCGCCAGGTTCTTTGTTCCTAGAGCAAGGGTGCTGAAGGAAATGAGGCTTGCCCTACATTTATTTCGCAAAAATGAATGGTTTGTTGATCAGTGCCGGGGCCTGCGGCAGAATGGAATAGGCTCCAAAAATTTTGAATTTCATTTTGGAACTTCAGATGACAGAGTAATCGGAAGTCATCGTGTCAACCCCATACATGACTTCTCACTGGCTGACCCCTTTGCAAAAATTGTGAGGTTTCGAAACCAGACTTATGAAGGAAATATGCCCTAGAGGCAATAATAAAGTTGTTATTTATATTTCCTTATATCATGATAAATGTTTATTATTCATGCTCGAATTGTATTAACCGGAAACTTAGTACATGTGTGAATACATAGACAAATAGAGCGTCACTAGTTTGCCTCTACGTGACTAGCTCGTTGAACCAATGATGGTTATGTTTCCTAACCATAGACATGAGTTGTCATTTGATTAACGGGATCATATCATTAGAGAATGATGTGATTGACTTGACCCATCCGTTAGCTTAGCACGATGATCATTTAGTTTGTTGCTATTGCTTTCTCCATAACTTATACATGTTCCTATGACTATGAGATCATGCAACTCCCAAATACCGGAGGAACACTTTGTGTGCTACCAAACTTCATAACGTAACTGGGTGATTATAAAGGTGCTCTACATGTGTCTCTGATGGTGTTTGTTGAGTTGGCATAGATTGAGATTAGGATTTGTCACTCCGATTGTCAGAGAGGTATCTTTGGGCCCTCTCGGTAATGTACATCAGTATAAGCCTTGCAAGCAATGTAGCTAATGAGTTAGTTACGGGATGTAGCATTACGGAACAAGTAAAGAGACTTGCCAGTAACGAGATTGAACTAGGTATTAAGATACCGATGATCAAATCTCGGGCAAGTAACATACCGATGACAAAGGGAACAACATATATCGTTATGCAGTTTGACCGATAAAGATCTTCAAAGAATATGTAGGAACTAATATGAGCATCCAGGTTCCGCTATTGGTTATTGACCGGAAACATGTCTTGGTCATGTCTACATAGTTCTCGAACCCGTAGGGTCCGCACGCTTAACGTTCGGTGACGATCGGTATTATGAGTTTATGTGTTTTGATGTACTGAAGATAGTTCTGAGTCCCAGATGTGATCACAGACATGATGAGGAGTCTCGAAATGTTCAAGACATAAAGATTGATATATTGGACAACTATGTTTGGAGACCGAATGAGTTCCGGGGGTCACTGGATATCTATCGGAGTGCCGGGGGGTTATCGGAACCCCCGGGGGAACTAATGGGCCTACATGGGCCTTGTGAGAGAGAGAGAGAAGGGGGCCTAGGGCTGCCCCCCCTTGGGAGTACGAATTGGACAAGGAGGGGGGGTGGCACCCCCTCTTTCCTCCCGCTCTCCTCTCCTTCCTTTCCCCTTCCTCCTTCCTAGTTGGACTAGGAAAAGGGGAGTCCTACTCCTACTAGGAGGAGGACTCCCCCTCTCCTTGGCGCGCCCCTAGGCCGGCCGGCCTCCCCCTTGCTCCTTCATATACGGGGGCAGGGGGCACGCTAGAACACACAAGTTGATTGTTCCAGCCGTGTGCGGTGCCCCCTCCACCATAATCCACCTCGGTCATATCATAGTGGTGATTAGGAGAAGCCCTGTTCCGGTAGCATCATCATCACCGTCATCATGCTGTCGTGCTGACAAAGCTCTCCCTCGACACTCTATTGGATTGTGAGTTCGTGGGACATCGCCAAGCCGAACGTGTGGAGATCCCGGAGGTGCCGTACCTTCGGTGCTAGGATCGGTCAATCGTGAAGATGTATGACTACATCAACTGCGTTGTCATAACACTTCTGCTTACAGTCTACGAGGGTACGTGGAAAACATTCTTCCCTCTCATTGCTATGCATCACCATGATCTCGCATGTGCGTAGGAATTTTTTTGAAATTACTGTGTTCCCCGACAGTGGCATCCGAGCCAGGTTTATGCGTAGATGTTATATGCACGAGTAGAACACAAAGGAGTTGTGGGCGTGTCTATATACATATTCCTTGCCGTCACTAGTAGATTCTTGATTCGGCGGTATTGTTGGATGAAGCGGCACAGACCGACATTACGCGTACGCTTACGCGAGACTGGTACTTCTACCGACGTGCTTCGCACACAGGTGGCTGGTGGGTGTTAGTTTCTCCAACTTTAGTTGAATTATATTCAATGAACATGGTTCTTTGTGAAGATCAAAAATCAATCACTATACCGCGTTGTGGTTCTTTATGCGTAGGTAAGAACGGTTCTTACTCAGCCCGTAGCAGCCACGTAAAACTTGCAACAACAAAGTAGAGGACGTCTAACTTGTTTTTGCAGGGCATGTTGTGATGTGATATGGTCAAGACATGATGCTAAATTTTATTGTATGACATGATCATGTTTTGTAACACAGTTATCTGCAACTGGCAGGAGCCATATGGTTGTCTCTTTATTGTATGAAATGCAACCACCATGTAATTGCTTTACTTTATCACTAAGCGGTAGTGATAGTCATAGAAGCAATAGTTGACGAGACGACAACGATGCTTCGATGGAGATCAAGGTGTCAAGCCGGTGACGATGGTGATCATGACGGTGCCTTGGAGATGGAAATCAAAGGCACAAGATGATGATGGCCATATCATATCACTTATATTGATTGCATGTGATGATTATCCTTTATGCATCTTATTTTGCTTAGTTCGACGGTAGCATTATAAGATGATCTCTCACTAAATTTCAAGGTATAAGTGTTCTCCCTCAGTATGCACCGTTGCTACAGTTCGTCATGCCGAGACACCATGTGATGGTCGGGTGTGATAAGCTCTACGTTCACATACAACGGGTACAAGCCAGTTTTGCACATGCAGAATACTCGGGTTAAACTTGACGAGCCTAGCAGATATGGCCTCGGAACACTGAGACCGAAAGGTCGAGCGTGAATCATATAGTAGATATGATCAACATAGTGATGTTCACCATTGAAAACTACTCCATCTCACGTGATAATCGGACATGGTTTAGTTGATATGGATCACGTGAGCACTTAGATGATTAGAGAGATGTCTATCTAAGTGGGAGTTCTTGAGTAATTTGATTAATTGAACTTAAATTTATCATGAAACATAAGTCTGAAACATTTGAAAAGTTCAAAGAATCTCAGAGTGAAGTGGAAAATCATCGTAACAAGAAAATCAAGTTTCTACGATCTAATTGTGGAGGTGAATATTTGAGTTATGAGTTTGGACTTCATTTGAAACAATGCACAAGTTTCGCAACTCACGCCACGTGGAACACCACAACGTAATGGTGTATCCGAACGTCATAACAGCACTTCATTAGATATGGTGCGATCTATGATGTCTCTCACTGATTTACCGCTATCGTTTTGGGGTTATGCTTTAGAGACGGCTACATTCACGTTAAATAGGGCACCATCTAAATCCGTCGAGACAACACCTTATGAACTGTGGTTTGGCAAGAAACCCAAGTTGTCGTTTCTTAAAGTTTGGGGCTGCGATGCTTATGTGAAAAAGCTTCAACCTGATAAGCTCGAACCCAAATCGAAGAAATGTGTATTCATAGAATACCCAAAGGAGACTGTTGGGTACACCTTCTATCACAGATCCGAAGGAAAGATATTCGTTGCTAAGAATGAATCCTTTCTCGAGGAGTTTGTCTCGAAAGAAGTGAGTGGGAGGAAAGTAGAACTTGACGAAGTAATTGTAACTTCTCCCTTATTGGAAAGTAGTTCACCACTGAAATCAGTTCCAGTGATTCCTACACCAGTAAGTGAGGAAGCTAATGATAATGATCATGAAACTTCTGATCAAGTCACTACCGAACCTCGTAGGTCAACCAGAGTAAGATCCACGCCAGAGTGGTACGGTAATCCTGTTCTGGAAGTCATGTTACATGACCATGACGAACCTAGAACTATGAGGAAGTGATGATGAGCCCAGATTCCGCAAAATGGCTTGAGGCCATGAAATCTGAGATGGGATCCATGTATGAGAACAAAGTATGGACTTTGGTTGACTTGCCCGATGATCGGCAGACCATAGAGAATAAATGGATCTTCAAGAAGAAGACTGGCGCTGACGGTAATATTACTGTCTACAAAGCTCGACTTGTTGCGAAAGGTTTTCGACTATGATGAGACCTTCTCACCCATAGCGATGCTTAAGTCCGTCCGCATCATGTTAGCAATTGCCGCATTTTATGATTATGAAATTTGGAAAATGGATGTCAAAACTGCAACCCTTAATGGATATCTTAAAGAAGAATTGTATATGATGCAACTAGAAGGTTTTGTCGATCCAAAAGGTACTAACAAAGTGTGCAAGCTCCAGTGATCCATTTGTGGACTGGTACAAGCCTCTCGGAGTTGGAATATACGCTTTGATAATGTGATCAAAGCATATGGTTTTATACAGACTTTTGGAGAAGCCTGTATTTACAAGAAAGTGAGTGGGAGCTCTGTAGCATTTCTAATATTATATGTAGATGACATATTGTTGATCGGAAATGACACTAAATTTCTGAATAGCATAAAAGGATACTTGAATAAGAATTTTTCAATGAAAGACCTCGGTGAAGTTGCTTATATATTGGGCATCAAGATCTATAGAGATAGATCAAGACACTTAATTGGACTTTCACAAAGCACATACCTTGATAAAGTTTTGAAGAAGTTCAAAATGGATCAGGCAAAGAAAGGGATCTTGCCTGTATTACAAGGTGTGAAGTTGAGTCAAACTCAATGCCCGACCACTTTAGAAGATAGAGAGAAAATGAAAGGTGTTCCATATGCTTCAGCCATAGGATCTATCATGTATGCAATGCTGTGTACTAGATCTGATGTGTGCCTTGCTATCAGTTTAGCAGGGAGGTACCAAAGTAATCCAGGAGTGGATCACTGGACAGTGATCAAGAATATCCTGAAATACCTGAAAAGGACTAAGGATATATTTCTCGTATATGGAGGTGACAAAGAGCTCGTCATAAACGGTTACGTCGATGCAAGATTTGACACTGATACGGATGACTCTAAGTCACAAACCGGATACGTGTTTTTATTAAATGGTGGAGCTGTCAGTTGGTGCAGTTCCAAGCAGAGCGTCGTGGCGGGATGTACGTGTGAAGTAGAATACATAGCTGCTTCGGAAGCAGCAAATGAAGGAGTCTGGATGAAGGATTTCATGTTCGATCTTGGTGTCATACCTAGCGCATTGGGTCCAATGAAAATCTTTTGTGACAATACTTGTGCAATTGCCTTGGCAAAGGAATCCAGATTTCACAAG
The DNA here is from genome assembly GCF_002162155.2 of Triticum dicoccoides. Taxonomy (NCBI): domain Eukaryota; kingdom Viridiplantae; phylum Streptophyta; class Magnoliopsida; order Poales; family Poaceae; genus Triticum; species Triticum dicoccoides. The sequence goes on from NC_041392.1 coordinate 258,053,556, forward strand.
AGAACCAAGCACATCAAGAGACGCTTCAATTCCATCCGCGATCAAGTCGAGGGAGGCATAGAGATTTGCAAGATACATACGGATCTGAATGTTGCAGACTCGTTCACTAAGCCTCTCTCATGAGCAAAACATGATCAACACCAAGACTCCATGGGTGTTAGAATCATTACAATGTAATCTAGATTATTGACTCTAGTGCAAGTGGGAGACTGGAGGAAATACGACCTAGAGTCAATAATAAAGTTGTTATTTATATTTCCATATATCATGATAAATGTTTATTATCCATGCTATAATTGTATTAACCAAAAACTTAGTACATGTGTGAATACATAGACAAACAGTGTCACTAGTTTGCCTCTACGTGACTAGCTCGTTGAAAAAATGATGGTTATATTTCCTAACCATAGACCCGAGTTGTCATTTGATTAACGGGATCACATCATTAGAGAATGATGTGATTGACTTGACCCATCCGTTAGCTTAGCACGATGATCATTTAGTTTGTTGCTATTGCTTTCTCCATAACTTATACATGTTCCTATGACTATGAGATCATGCAACTCCCGAATACCGGAGGAACACTTTGTGTGCTACCAAACGTCACAACATAACTGGGTGATTATAAAGGTGCTCTACAGGTGTCTCCAATGGTGTTTGTTGAGTTGACATAGATCGAGATTAGGATTTGTCACTCCGATTGTCGGAGAGGTATCTCTGGGCCCTCTCGGTAATGTACATCGGTATAAGCCTTGCAAGCAATGTAGCTAATGAGTTAGTTACAGCATGAAGCATTACGAAATGATTAAAGAGACTTGCCGGTAACGAAATTGAACTAGATATTAAGATACCGACGATCAAATCTCGGGCAAGTAACATACCGATGACAAAGGGAACAACATATATCGTTATGCGGTTTGACCGATAAAGATCTTCGTAGAATATGTAGGAACCAATATGAGCATCCAGGTTCCGCTATTGGTTGTTGACCGGAGACGTGTCTCGGTCATGTCTACATAGTTCTCGAACCCATAGGGTCCGCACGCTTAACGTTCGGTGACGCTCGGTATTATGAGTTTATGTGTTTTGATGTACCGAAGATAGTTCGGAGTCCCGGATGTGATCACAGACATGACGAGGAGTCTCTAAATGGTCGATACATAAAGATTTATATATTGGACGACTATATTTGGACACCGGACGAGTTCCGGGGGTCACCGGATATTTATCGGAGTGTTGGGGGTTATCGGAACCCCCAGGGGAACTAATGGGCCAACATGGGCCTTGTGAGAGAGAGATAAAAGGGCCTAGGGCTGCCCCCTTGGGAGTCTGAATTGGACAAGGAGGGGGGAGGCGCCCCCTCTTTCCTTCCTCTCTCCTCTCCTTCCTTTCCCCTTCTCCTTCCTAGTTGGACTAGGAAAAGGGGAGTCCTACTCCTACTAGGAGGAGGACTCCCCCTCTCCTTGGCGCGCCCCTAGGCCGGCCGGCCTCTCCCTTGCTCCTTTATATACGGGGGCAGGGGCACCCTAGAACACACAAGTTGATTGTTTCCAGCCGTGTGTGGTGCCCCCCTCCACCATAATCCACCTCGGTCATATCATAGCGGTGCTTAGGCGAAGCCCTGTTCCGGTAGCATCATCATCACCGTCATCACATCGTCGTGCTAACGAAGCTCTCCCTCAACAATCTAATGGATCGTGAGTTCGTGGGACGTCACCGAGCCGAACGTGTGCAGATCGCGGAGGTGTCGTACCTTCGGTGCTAGGATCGGTCAATCATGAAGACGTACGACTACATCAACCGCGTTGTCATAACGCTTCCTCTTACGGTCTAAGAGGGTACGTGGACAACACTCTTCCCTCTTGTTGCTATGCATCACCATGATCTTGCTTGTGCGTAGGATTTTTTTTGAAATTACCGCATCCCCCAACAACTTAGAAGTGGTAATATTAGTTTGAACCTCTCTAATATCCATGTTCAACAGATCAACGCGAGCGTTTGTAGCTGATGAGCTGAATTTCATTTCTAATATCAGTTTGAACCTTGTAATCTTCGAATGTGATCCATATAACTTTGGAATTTGAACCTTGTAATATTTCGAGCTTTTGTGGTACAATCGTCGAAATGGCATCGTATGAGACTCGTATATTGGTAGCACTATTTTGACCTTAATATGCAATGGTCTTAGATTTTATTAACCATTCTCTAATCGGTTTACCTTGTCGATCTCACAGCACACGATCTGTATAGTTAACTCGACTGTGATCTTTGACATTATTGCACATAGTTGGTTTCTTCCACTGTGTGCCCTGTAGAGCGCAGAATTAATTATCGCACTCGAGTATCCATCATCACCCTTCTGTGTAACTTTGACCTCATCACCCACGGGTAAACTTATGACTGAAGTCATTCCACACACTTCGTTTTTACAAAGCTTTTTGCCAATAAACGCCCACGATTTGTCCCTCTTCTAGCCGACACGTGGACAAACTAGCCGGTGGGAAGCTTGCGCGGTAGCGCGGGAATAGGCTCACCAACGATACATTTGGCACTTCTTCGAACCCACACGTGCGGTGCGGTGTTGTCAAGTGTGCAGTGGAATCCTCCGCTATGAACATCGCGACAACACGTGACGATTACAGGCCGGCCGGTCCCCATTTATTACAGCGGCCATTTAACCCTTGTGTCTCTTCAACCTTTCGATCGCGCCCCACCATTGCAAGAAGCACACCCACCACAAGAAATTCTTAGAGGGTATCCTACACGGCTCCAATGGCGCTCCGAGCAACTGCCGACGACGAGAAGCAATTCACCATGTGTGCCGTGGTGGACACCCATAGAAGGTTCATGGACCTCTCGGCAGTGTACACCAACGACCCGGTCTGGGTGGAGCACTCCATCAACTCATGGAGTTGTTGCTTGCCGAGGAGAAGTACAAGGGTCGGGTTCGACCTCGAGTAGACCCGCGCTCATGCCGGGTCTCGTCCCAAGGTCACCGTCGCCCAGATGTGCGTGCGCCACCACGTCCTCGTCTACCACTACTTCCTGGCCACAAGGCCTTGCGAGCGTTTCACGAGGTTTGTTGTAACACCCCGGATGTAACCTAACTTAATTGTATTCCAACTCTTGCCTTTTCCCGGCCTTAAGTTATGAGATTCATGGTTGGTTTTTGTCTTCGTTTTGTTTTTCTTGTCATGCATTTTTTTTTCTTTTCTTTTCATGTTCTCTTGTTGCATCATGGCATCATCATGTGCATCTTCATGTTGTGAGCTTTTGCATTTGAGGCATGTTCTTTGGGATCCTAGTTTCATATTCTCCCCCCTCATCACCTCCTCTCCTTCTCTTTCTTTTCTTGGCTTGCAAGTGTCATCTTACCCTACTCCATAAATGTTCATCTTCTCCCTATAAATCTAGCTCCATGCCTTGAACCCCCTTGCCAAGTTTCACCTCTTTTAGAATGGTTTTGGTTGGGTTCAAAAATGCTTCAAGTTTGAATTATAATTCAAACTTGGAATATTTTTCTACCTTTAAAAATTACCAAAGCAATTTTATTAAATACTTCACAAATTCAGGATCAGGAGGATATTTTTATTTAACTCAAACTCCTCTCCTTTTCCCCTGTGCTTTTCTTTTGTTTTTCTGCCTGAAGGAAATAGAAAAGAAGAAGCGCAGCAGAGCAGCAGCACCAACTGGGCCTTAGCCTCCTAGTCAGGCCCAGTTAGCCCCGCGCCAGTGAGCCCAGCGCGCCAGCTAGCCCGCTCGGACCCCCCCCCCCCTCTCTGCCTTTTCTCACCTGCGC
>NC_041392.1:258057633-258093511 GCF_002162155.2 Triticum dicoccoides
GCGCGCCCGCACCCCTGCTGGCCTCTCTCCACGTGGCAAAGCCGGCCCCAGGAGACAGCGTCTCGGGCTACCACCGCACCCACCTTTCTTCTTCCTCGGTCCCCCCTTTGAGAGCGCGAACATGGCCACGGCCGAGAGCGTCGCCGCTCCAAACCCTCGATCCGTACCCCCTTTTAGCCCCTCTCCATGTCCACTCGCCTCTAGGGTTTCCCCTCTTCCCTCTCGCCGCCGCCGCCAGGTGAGGGAGCCCCCAGATTCACCGCGCCATCCACGTCCCGAGCGTTTCCGAGCGTGCGAGCTCGTCGCTGTCGTGTTCTTCGACCACCTCCACCCCGGCGATCGTGTCCGTCTTCCTCCCCGACGTCGACTACGTCCCCGCCATCCACTACTTCCCCTCGGGACGCCAAGACGGAGTCGTCTCCTTCCTCTTCTTCCCCGCGGTACCCGTAGGTGTTCGGTTGCCGTCGTGCTCGTCTCCGCCCTTCTCCCGGCCAACCGAGCACACGACAGTGCTCGTGGTAAGACCCTGTGCAGTCCCATGCCTTTCGCCCCCTCTTTTGCTTGCCGTAGCTGCTCCCGCGCCGTCCGCCCGAGTCGCCGCCGTCGGACCTCGTCTCCGGTGAGTGCTCCGCCCCCCATTGCCCCTGTGCGTGTGGCAGTCGTGTTCTCCTCTCGTTATAGCTTCGTCCCACGCCCTTAGATGCTCGCGTTGCTGTCTGCTTGGTCGCGTACGTCCGCGCCGTCGCCGCCTCTGTAGCTCATCGCCGGCATCGACTCCATTGTCGCTCGGTGCGCCTAGCAGTACTCGCGGGCGTAGGATCCTTTCGCGATCCTGTTGCGCCCTTCCGCCGACCCGTAGGGCCACCGGAGCAACTCCGGCGAGTCCCCGCCATGCTCGGTCGCCGCCGACCTCCTCCTCTGTTTTTCCCCTGCTCCCGCTCGCTTGCGTCACTGCCTTGTGGGCCTCAAGCCAGACCCACATGCCAGCCTCACTTCTCGCCAGGCCCACCGGCCAGCCGCACACTCGCACAGCCTCCTCTCACATGACAAGTGGGCCCCACGGGCCCACCTGTCATCTACACACCCCCTGTTTTACACCCATTTGGGAAGCTTGCCATTTTGGGACCTTCCAGTTCGGGCCTTTTCCTTATCTGGTAAGTCCAGATCGGGACGTTTCCATTTTGGGCATTTTCCTTTTCTGTCTATTTCCTTTTTAGGCAGTATTCAACTTATTGTGTTTGTGTTGATTTTTCTACAGCAACCCCAACATATTATATATGTTTTTGGGGTAGAAAAATCCAATGAATCCAGTGGTGGCCTTAGTTTCTGCATTTGAGCAAGTTCATGAACCTGTCTTTTTCCATAATGTTGTTGTTTTGTCTTCTATGTGTTTATTCATGCAATCTTGCTATGAGGTGGTTAAGCACCTGGTTAGCTTCATTTTCATGTATACTTCATGCTAGAACTTGTTCCATGCCATGACATGCCTTGTAGTGAGTTAATCAAGCTTGTAAAGATGCCATGTTGAATCTGTTTTTGTCATGTCCTGGAATTTCTCTAAGTCTGTAATCTGTTCATGTTTTTGCCATGTTCACATGCTTGCAAATGTATTTTCTGATCCCTTTTGGCTCAAGGTCACTAAGGGACTTTTGTTAAGTGGTTTGAGTAGCTTCATGCCATGCCTTGACTAGCCATGTTAAGTTCCTGTAGCATATAGTTTTCATGCTCCGAAATGTGCTACCTGATGTTACATTCCAGGCTTGTGTTAATTTCACTAAGTCTGAAACCTGTTTATCATTTGCACTTTTGCCATGCTTGTTTGAACCTGTTAATGGATGAATTATCCGTAGCTCAGTGTTCATCTTTTGTCAAGCATCATGAGTGGATCCCTGTCATGTATTTTGTTGTCATGTTTGAGTGTTGTAGCATATTTATCTTGATGCTTTTAGATGGCTACTTGCTGATTATCACAGACCGGTGCCCTATTTGTTTTGCTTGCCATTTCCAAACCGTGCATCCGATTCCGGTGATCTTTATATCGATTTCAACCGAAATCACCTCACCTTTCCAGTGGCACTCTTGGATTTCCAAGTTGAGGCCAGGTTAAACTATTCCTTGTCAAATCTTGCATATGCATCACATATCGCATCCCGCATAGCATACCATGTTTTCATCATGTTGTTCGAGCATTGCACGTGGTTGATTGTGTTCCTTTTGCTTGTTTGTCTTGTTTGGGTAGAGCCGGGAGACGAGTTTGCTAACGAGGAGCCCGTTGAGTTTGCTTACGAGGATCAAGCCAACTCTGACAACTTTGCAGGCAAGATGATCATACCCTCGAAATCACTTCTATCTTTGCTTGCTAGATGCTCGCTCTTTTGCTATGCCTATGCTATGATGCCTACCACTTTCTTATCATGCCTCCCAAATTGCCATGTCAAACCTCTAACCCACCATGTCCTAGCAAACCGTTGATTGGCTATGTTACCGCTTTGCTCAGCCCCACTTATAGCATTGCTAGTTGCAGGTGAAGATTTGGAGATCGTTCCTTGTTGGAACATTGTTTATTGTTGGGATATCACTATATTATCTTGTTATCTTAATGCATCTATATACTTGGTAAAGGTTGGAAGGCTCGGCCTTTTGCCTAGTGTTTTGTTCCACTCTTGCCGCCCTAGTTTCCGTCATATCGGTGTTATGTTCCCGGATTTTGCGTTCCTTACGCGGTTGGGTTATAATGGGAACCCCTTGACAGTTCGCCTTGAATAAAACTCTTCCATCAATGCCCAACATTGGTTTTACCATTTGCCACCTAACCTTTTTCCCTTGGGTTTCGCGGACTCAAGGGTCATCTTTATTTTAACCCCCCCCCCCCGGGCCAGTGCTTCTCTAAGTGTTGGTCCAACTGAGCGATGTCCGGGGCTACCAGGGGCAACTCTGGGCTGGCCTACCCGACGTCTAGCTCATCTGAGTGTGCCCTGAGAACGAGATATGTGCAGCTCCTATCGGGATTTGTCGGCACATTCGGGCGGTGTTCCTGGACTTGTTTTACCATTGTCGAGGTTGTCTTGTAGAACCGGGATACCAAGCCTGATCGGAATGTCTCGGGAGAAGGAATATCCTTCGTTGACCGTGAGAGCTTGTGATGGGCTAAGTTGGGACTCCCCTGCAGGGATTTGAACTTCCGAAAGCCGTGCCCGTGGATATGGGCAGATGGGAATTTGTTAATGTCCGGTTGTAGATAACATGAAACTTAACTTAATTAAAATGCATCAACCGTGTGTGTAACCGTGATGGTCTCTTCTCGGCGGAGTCCGGGAAGTGAACACGGTGTTGGAGTAATGTTTGACGTAGGTTGCTCTATAGTTCTTCGTTCGTGATTTGCCTTCTCTTCTCGCTCTCTTTTGCGAACATGTTAGCCACCATATATGCTAGTCGCTTGCTGCAGCTCCATATATTACCTTGCCTTACCTATAAGCTTAAATAGTCTTGATCGCGAGGGTGCGAGATTGCTGAGTCCCCGTGACTCATAGATTCCTTCCAAACCAGATGCAGGGACCGATGATACCGTTCCAGATGATGCGCTTGAGCTCAAGTGGGAGTTCGATGAAGCCTCTCGCCGTTACTATGTGTCTTTCCCAGATGATCAGTAGTGGTGCCCAGTTGGGGCGATCGGGGACCGTGTCGCAAGTTGGGTTGTTCTTTTATTTTGGTGCCGTAGTCGGACCATGAGTGTATTGGATGATTGTAATGTTATTCATGTATTTGTGTGACGTGGCGAGTGTAAGCCAACTATGTACCTTTTTCCCCTATTATCTATTTACATGGGTTGTTGTGAAGATTACCTTACTTGCGACTTTGCTTTCAATGCGATTATGCCTCTAAGTCGTGCTTCGACACGTAGGAGATATAGCCGCATCGAGGGCGTTACATTTGTCAACAACCCCCACTACATGTTTGCTATGGTGGACATCACCAACGATGTAAAGGCGCTCAAGAATTCGGGCATCACTTTCCAGAATCTTGTCAACATCCAGGGCCAATAAAAGACCTGGGGCAGAAAGGAGCATGAGAAGGACTCAATGGTTCACCTCATCAAGGCCATCATCGACCCCTACTACAAAGACATGAAGGATTCCTGCAACAAGGACAAGCGTGCCTGGAGAAACTCGACAAAGCTCACGTCGTGTACGCGGCCAAGGAGGCGTACACGAGCTATGACATGTACAGGTGGATCGTTGACATGAGGAAGTGCCTCCTTCCCCAAAATGGCCAGGGATCCAGCCGGAAGCAGAGCAATGGCAAGCGACGTTGCAACAATAAGTAGATGATTAGATCCTCGTTTCTCCTACTTTAGTATGCATGTAATTTCTTACTTTGGTGTGTGGAATTGTTATGTGTGTAGTCACCTGTGTAATTGTATGTTTAATTTGGTTATGCAATGTTGTCTTTTTAAGTATATATGTTGATGCTCTGTAGACAGAGCGTAGATGTTGTGCGGACAAAGAAAATCACATCGCACACAGACTAAACAATGGAACCCGTCGGTGATGTTTTAATCACTTACAATTGTATACCAGCAATCATTTGCTCACAACACACACGGCTTGTTAGCAGTAATCGTCTGCATTGTTATCGGTCTTCGCACACATTTCCGATTACAGACCTGTTTGCCGCGTATCACACACATCTTGTTAAGCTGAACCGTTTATGTTCTCTTGTCTCAAGGCAAACAGTTCATCCGAGTGAACCGCATGCCATATATCGCACACATCTTGATTTGGCCGGCCGTTTCTTTTGTGTTACCTAATCACAAACAGTTCATCCGAGTAAATCGTATGCTGTATATCGCACACACCTTCATCTGACTGCCCATTTCTTTTGTTCCTCCTCATCGCAAACAGTTAATTGAACTGAATCGTATGCCCTTCATCACACACACAACTAAAATCTGAACGTGTTTGATGCATCCTCCATCGCGAATGTTCTGCACCTTTTTATGGGTTTTTACATCATCGTTTGTGATTATTGCATCGCACACAGTTTTGTCGAAGGGTTTCCGATCGTAGTGTCGCGTTAGCAGCATCTTGCAGTAGTGATGGACTACTTTCCTGAACATATACTATATCACTACTAGGGAAAAGCTTATACACAGAGTCTTATCAGTAGCGCTTGTTGAAATGAGGCGCTACTGATACTTAGCAGTAGCACGTTCTAGATACAAGCGCTACAAGTAATTGCTTAGCAGTAGCGTGTTCTGCTGAACCGCATTGCCGTTATGGCCATCCCAGGCCCATCTGCCCATCCCCACTTAGCAGTAGCGTAGGTCTTGGACCGGTGCTACAGCTAACAACATTAGCAGTAGCGTTGGGCCGCTACCCGCGCTACTGCCAAGACCACCTTATCTTCCTCCTCCTCCTGCCTGACCTCTCACTCTCCCTCCTCACTCTCCATCTCCACTCTCTCTCCCACCCTCATCGGCATGCCCCACACTTCTCCGGCCGCCCTCCCCACGTGCGGCCACCTCCCCCGTGTCCGCCCTCCCTGGCGTCGGCCCTCCCCAATGCGCGACCGCCCTCCCCCTTGCCTGCCATCTCCATCCCCTTCTCGGCCCCAGGCTGCCTACTGTGAATACCTCCTTCTCCTCTCAATTCACCCAAAAGCTACGTATCTCTGGATGTGTTGGATGAATTCGCAAATGCAATATGTTCATATTTTTTACTAATTTTGTTCATATATGTGAACCCTAGGTGTTCATATATATGAGCCCATTTCATCATTAGAGCACTAAATAGGTTTTTTAGTACAATAGAATGTAGATATATGTAACCCTAGGTGTTCATATATATATATATGAGTAGATGAAATTAGGTTTTTTTTGTAATGCTTGGATAGGTAGATGGATAGACAGATGGATAAAACTTGGTTTTTCTAGTAATGCTTTGGATAGATAGATGGATGAATGGATAGCTTTTAGGGTTAGTAATACATTTTTTAGTAAAAAAACTAGTTTTAGTAAATGTAGGTCTTTTGAATCAGCATAAGAATGTTTAGTTGATAGCTTATAAGGTTTCACTAAGTCCTAAAATTAGGATAATAATGTTTTTGTTTATATTTTGTTTTTGAAGAAATCAAGGAGCCCTTGTATCATCCCCATCACCGACCCCCACCGACCTTGAGGTGAGAGCAGCCAAATCCCCATGTCGTTGATGTCGATGATGATGATGATGATGTAGCCAAATAGGATATGTGCTTGCCCAAGTGGCCTATGTTTGCAGGGAACACCTCCAAGTGGCCTATGTTTTGCCGGAGTGTAAATTAATTTCCGTTCTGGCAAATTTCAGGTGCTCGATATGTCCTTTTTAGCAAAGGTCATGCTGGATTTTTCCGTGATTTTTAGTATGAATTGTGCTAGAATGTAGGAAATATTGAGTGCCTTGGATTTGCCGGAAAGAGCATTAAACGGAATTTTGGGTTGACTTTAAGTCTGTTGGGGCTCCATACATGACAATCAAAAAATAGCGAGGGAGTGTCCACCATATATGATAGAAGAAGAATACCGACTGTTGTCGTTGGGGTCATTCTTCCTCTTCTTTCTCGTGATAGACCTTTTGGTAATGCACGGGAAGGAAGAGAAGAACGAGCATCACCGACAGTCACAAATGTCAGAGATGAAGAATCCCGACTGTTGTCGTGGGGGTCGCTTCTCCTTCGTTCCCGTGTGCTAGACAATTTGGTGTAATGCACTCGGGGACGAAGGGAGGAGCGACCATCACCGACGGTTGAATATAACAGAGGTAGTGCCCACCATATACACCATGTGAGTTGAGAGTTTTCAAGGAAGACTCAACAGATCGAAAGTCAACCCATGATGAATATTAATGATCGAATTTAGTTTTTGTAGTACATATATTGAAATTTAGAAGTTTAATCTTCGAATTATGAACACGAGAGATGTCTGATGATGATAGGATCCCGGAGTGCGATTACTCCTACGTTGACCGGGGTTTGTGCGACAGGTTTCCTCACCTACAAACTGGTAGATTTTTCACCGTGAAGCTGGACGATACCTTTGATGTTTGTACGGTATGCAACAACAAGCATTTCATCATAATTAATATCATCAGTTGTTCTTCTTTTGTGCAATGTGTAATTTCTTGATTTCTTTCAATTCGGTTAGTACATCCCGTGCCATGCAAGACCATATGTGTTGGAGAAGCTCGGTTTCAAAGACTTTGAGAATATGGAGACAAGGAGGGATCACTTAAGAACTAAACATGGTTATGCGTTTCTGGTTAAGCTGTATAATGCGGTCAATCACTCCCATTTCGGTTGCTCTAATTGGGAAGCTCTCTGCAAGGCATATGGATTTGACGAGGGTATGCAAATAACATTTGATATTCGTCCCAAAGATGATGATGATGATGATGATGATGATGATGATGATGATATCGACATTTGGGTGGATGTGGATATGCCTTCAGTTTTTCCTAAATGTGAGTTTGTCAAACTAATTTGTTAAGTTAAGTAATTTATATTGTTAATTTAAAATTTTTTGGTGTTCACCAGTACTAAACTTATTTATTTATAATTGTTAACTTATTTCTTATCTTCAAAAAATACTCGGAAGGCTGTAGACAGGACATACTACAGCTATGATTCCGAGCTTAATTGTGAGGAGAAAGGTTATCTTGTCTCATTCATAGATGATGTTGAGGCCTTTAAAACCAATCACTCTATCCTCCCAAATTTTACTGGATACGTGCCACTAGTCCATAAATTGCATGATGGTAACTTCATTGCCAAAAACTTGGTAAGATTTTGTTAATGATGGTAACTTCATTGCATACATTCTTCTTAAGTAAAGTACATTGCTAACTATATATGTTACTATTATGTTTTTTAACAGAGGCTCCTGAAGGAGGTTGTGCCTGACATGCCGTTTACCGAAGGTGATATGCATATGATTAGCTTATGAACAACTCCTTTGAAGGCTTACCACACTGCGTACTTGATTTCTTCAAATGATGGAAGGCCCAATATCAAAGAATGGAGCAAAGTGATGAATGCGCACACGCAACTAACTAGAGACAACATGAATGTGCACAAGCCACAAGTTGGAGATAGGTGTATCTCCATTCTCCATTATGGAGATAGACTAGTTTATCTATTTTATGGTATTTTACCTAGGAGAGAGGAGTAGGTCCTAGGTATTAAGAAAAATTAGTTAGTGTTGATTATGACTATGATGATGATGAGAAGTTTTTGTTATGTGCTACAATGTGTTAGAGTTGATGAGGAGGAGGAGGAGTTGTGATTATGAGTACTACGATGATGATGATGATGATGATGATGATGATGAGTTGTTATTATGACTAGTGACCAAGTTGTTATATGATGTCTCATGGACGAAAATGATGTTGAGGAGGAGTTGTTATATGACAATGATGTATTATGATGATAAGTTGTTAATGTTATTATTATTATTATGATGATGATGATGATGATGATGATGATGATAATGATGATGATGATAATGATAATGATAATGATGAGTTAATATATCATTGGGTGAAAGAACCGCGGATTAGTTTCAAGTGGATGGATCCAAAGTTAATCTGCGGTTCTTTCACCCAATGATGTAATAACAATCTCTAAATTGCTACTATATGAAAACTTGTATAATGGTGTATGAATATGACATAAAATAAAAAAGAAGTAGAATACGTAATAATAGTAGTAGTGCGGATTTAGCAGCGCTGCTAGTAACTACTAGTAGCACGTTCTTCAAACAGCGTTACTGCTAAGTAGGTATAGCAGTAGCGCAGGAAAACCAATGCTACTGCTAGCATTTAGTTGTAGCGCCGTAGCAGTAGCGTATATTGCTATATTTGGATAAAAGGTGCCACATGCAACATATACGTTAAAGGGGATTTCCCCCCTCTTCTTTCTATATTAGGAAAATTAATGATGTATTGTTCTTTCGGTTACTCTCATATTTCCATGAAATCATGGTTACATTATCTATTTAATTATAGTTTTTTGTCCTTTGATTTCAACTGTTGTACTGTTCTTTCAATTTCGCCCATATTTGCATGTTACCATATTCTTTAACAATCCTACCATTTTCTGTAGCACATCCCTTGCTATGCAACAACATCTGTAGTACAGAATCTTGCCCTTTACATAACTCAAGACTGCAGGGATGTCATACTAAACACAAACCATGGATTTACAATCCTTGCTTCTGTAAGACTTGATGAACGTGGTCACTCCTATTTTGGCACGAACCTTTGGACAGAAATTTCTAAGTTTTATGTACTGAAAGCTGGCACTAAAATTGCACTGCACATAAAAGAGCCTGGTCATGAGATATATGCTAATTTCCCCGACGATATCATTCGTCTAGACTTTGTTTGAAGTAAGTGTTCTTTTCAAGTATCTGCATGTTAACTTACCCAACAATATCAAAGGAATTGCATGGTGTTTAAGCAACCAATTGTTATTTCATTTTCTTACTATATTCCTACCTACTAACTTCTAGTTACCAATACATTTTTCTTTTGCCCTGTTTTAACTAAATATTCCCTGTACTCCCACTTCTATCAGAAAGCGCCATTGTCGAGGAGACTCCGGAGGTGGAGAACGAGGCTGCCAACAAGCGGAAGTGGGTCGAGCCAGATCCGCAAGCGACTCCAGTAGGCCTATACTTCATCAGCATCCTCCCCGATGATATGTTGATAGTCATCATCTCCCTCCTCCCAATCAAATATGGGGCGCGGACAACTGTCCTTTCCTAGCGGTGGCGCCCCTATGGCACTCCACCCATCTCGACCTTATCGACGCCCATGAGCTCTTCCATGGCTATCGCAAAAGCTTGGATGCGTTCTCTCGGATCCTCGGTAGTCACCATCGCCCAATCAGAGGCCTTAGCATGGGCAAAAGTTCCGTTCCAACGGCAAGGACCGAGCCAAGCTTGATGAGTGGTTCCGATCCCCCGCCCTAGATCAGCTCAAGGATCTCAGTTTTAATGATGGGCATATGCGCTTGCTGCCAACATCCGCGCTCCGCTTCGCGCCCATGCTGCGTCTCGCCAAGTTCATGAACTGCCACCCCCCCTTAATGATGCGCCCGCTCTTTTTCTACCACGACATAAGCACCTCAAGCTCGTCACCGTCTGCATCCCAAAGGATGACATGGAGCGCCTTCTTTGCGGTTGTACTGCACTCGAATACCTTCATCTTCAGTCGAACAATGGGTTGAGTAGCTTCCACATCACCTCCATGACTCTCCGGACTATTTATGTGTGTTGCTCGTGCTGCAACAAGAGATCACAAAAGGTGTACCCCAATATGGTCACTGAGGACACACCTTCACTTGAGATATTACTTGTAGTTGATCAACATGGTCCAACAAGAATCAATGTCATTTATGCGCCAAAATTGACAGTGATGGGCTACTCGCCTGTCAAATACTCTGAACTTGTTATTGGATCCACACTCGTTCAGGTACAACAATCACCTTCTACCTCTCCTTCTTGATATCAACATTATTTCTAATTTTGAAGATGTATGTTCGTCTGTCATCCACAAAATGATTTCGACAAGCTTGACCCCGAATCTGCGCACAGTGAAGGTATTGGCACTAGAATCTATCAGTCCCAACCTGGACCAAGTTGTCAGTTTCCTGAGATGCTTTCCGTGACTGGAGAAGCTACATATCAAGGTGATGTTCCTTTCTTGTTAAATGTTAACCATAAGGGAGTACAATTTTTGGCACCTTTTCCCATGTTTACAATGACAATATACTATGATTTCTGAATGAATTTTGGAGGATTTCAGTGCATACATGTTTTCCACCCATATTGGTTGCTTGATTCATATGGTTACAATCCATAAGAATTTCTCCTTTGCATTCATCTGTAATAGTTTTCTTAGGGATTTTTTCATCCACTCCAACCTCTTGTGAAGAAGGCTACATTTTTCTAGATTGTAATCAAATGCCCATGTTAATCATGTCAGATCGAAGATGGCACGTTAGTGCATTTTACAAATCCTACAAACCAATTAGGCATGTAGTAGTGTTCAAAACTGCATGTAAGCACTAACATGTTCTCTTCTTTTGCAGATAATATTGGGACCGGTGGTGGATAATGTGATAGAATATAACAATCACATTGAATGCCTAGATCTGCATCTCTTAGAAATTACTTTGAACTCCTACCGAGGGACCTTACCGGAGATTATATTCGCCAGGTTCTTTGTTGTCATAGAAAGGGTGCTGAAGGTAATGAGGTTTTTCCTACATTTATTTCGCAAAAAAGAATGGTTTGTTGATCAGCATCGGCGGCTGCGGCGGAATGGAAAAGGCTCCGAAAAAGCTGAATTTCATTTTGGAACTTCAGATGACAGAGTAATCGAAAGTCATCGTGTCAACCCCATACATGACTTGTCAGTGGTTGGTCCCTTTGCAGAAATGACGAGGTTTTGAAACCAGCCTTACTAGTGGTAATATTAGTTTGAACCTCTCTTATATCCATGTTTAGCTGATTAGATCGGCGTTTGTAGCTGAATGGGCTGAATTTCATTCTAATATCAGTTTGACCCTTGTAATCTTCGAATTTGAGCCATATAACTATTTGAACCTTGTAATATTTCGGGCTTTTGTGGTACAATCATTGAAATGGCATCGTATGAGACTCTTATATTGGTAGTACTATTTTAACCTTAATATGCAATGGACTTAGATTTTATTAACCATTCTCGAATGTGTTTCCCTTGTCGATCTCATAGCACACGATCTGTATAGCTAACTCGACTGCGATCTTCGACATTATTGCACACAGTTGGTTTCTTCAATCGTATGCCCTGTAGAGCGCAGAATTAATTATCGCACTTGGGTGTCCATCATCACCCTTCTATGTAACTTTGACCTCATCACCCACGGGTAAACTTATGATCGAAGTCATTCCACGCACTTCTTTTTGCAAAGCTTTTTGCCAATAAACACCCACATTTGCCCCTCCCCTAGCCGACGCGTGGCCAAACTAGGCGGGCGGGAAGCTTGCGCGGTTGTGCGTGGTAAACTGCGCGGTTGCGCAGGAACAAGCTCACCAACGGTACATTTGGCGCCTCTTTGAGCCTACATGTGGTCAAACGAAACGTGTGTGGGGTGCTCAAGCGTGCACTGGAATCCTCCGCTATGAACGCGGTGACAAGACGTGATGATTATAGGCCGACCGGCCCCCATTTATTACAGCGGCCATTCTACCCTTGTGTCTCTTCAACCTTTCGATCATGCCCCAGTATTGCAAGAAGCACACCCATGACGATGAATTCTTAGATGGTATCCTGTGCGGCTCCAATGCCGCTCCGAGCGGCTGCCAATGATGAGCAACAGTTCACAATGCATGTCGTGGTGGACACCCACAGAAGGTTCATAGAGCTCTCGGTGGTGTACACCAACAACCGATCTGGGTGGAGCACTCCATCCACATCATGGAGTTGTTGCTTGCTAAGGAGAAGTACAAGGTGGTCGGGTTCGACCTTGAGTACACACGCGCTCGTGTCGGGTCTCGTCCCAAGGTCGTCGTCGCCCAGATGTGCGTGCACAATCATGTCCTGGTCTACCACTACTGCCTAGCCACAAGGCCTTGCGAGCGTTTCGCCGGGTTTGTCGACAGCCCCCACTACATGTTCGCTACGATGGACATCACCAACGATATAAAGGTGCTCAAGAATTCGGGCATCACCTGCTAGAATCTTGTCGACATCCAGGGCCAATACAAGATTTAGGGCAGCAAGAAGCATGAGAAGGACTCACTGGTTCACCTCGCCGAGGCCATCATCGACCCCTACTACAGAGACATGAAGGATTCCTGCAACAAGGACAAGCGTGCCTGGTACTCGCCCTGCATGGGGAAACTCGACAAAGCTCACGTCGTGTATGCGGCCAAGGAGGCATACACGAGCTATGAGATGTACATGCGGATCGTTGACATGAGGAAGTGCCTCCTTCCCCAAAATGGCCGGGGATCCATCCGGAAGCAGAGCAATGGCAAGCATCGTCACAACAAGAAGTAGATGGTTAGATGCTCGTTTCTCCTAGTTTAGTATGCATGTAATTGCTTATTTTGGTGTGTGAAAATGTTATGTGTGTAATCACTTATGTAATTGTATGCTTAATTTGGTTATGCAATATTGTTCTTATAAGTATATATGTTGATATTCTGTAGACAGAGCATAGATGTTGTGCGGACAGAGCAAATCACATCGCACACGGACTAAATAATGGAACCCGTCGGTGATGATTTCATCAATCGCTCATAATTGTATAGCAGCGATCGCTTGCTCACAACACACACGGCTTGTTAACAGGAATTGTTTGTGTTGTTATCGGTCTTCCCACACATTTCTGATAACTGACCTGTTTACCGTGTATCACACACATCTTGTTAAGATGAACCGTTTTTATTGTGTTGTATAATCGCAAACAGTTCATCCGAGTAAACTATATGCCGTATATCACGCACACCTTGATCTGGCTGACTGTTTCTGTTGTGTTGCCTAATCACAAACAGTTCATCCAAGTGAAATGTATGATGTATATTGCACACACCTTATGTCGAACCATTTCTGCTGTTATGCTCATCGCAAATAGTTCATTCGACTGAATTGTATGCTACCCATTGCACACACAACTACAATCTGGTTCGTGTTTGATGTCTCCGCCATCACAAACGTTTTGCATCTTTTTTGACGGTTTTATTACATCACCTTTTGCGACTAATGCATCGCACACAGTTTCGTCGAAGGGTCTCTGATTGTAGTGTCGCGTTAGCAGCATCCTGCAGTAGTGTGTTGTCCCTAATCATTAACACATCATTCTTCAAGGGTTTGAGCACACTGATTCTCACCCAAACACGATAAAAATTCCCAGTAAAATCATGAGACTAAGATTCAGCATATAGAACTTCACCTACTTGCCGAAAAAGGCTTTCGCCCCGCTTTATAAATAAAGCAAACCACCACAGCCAAACGGTGCACATAAGTTCACCCACCCACCCACACACACAGTCGCACGAACACGGAGTACGAATCGGTTCTGTTGAGGGCACGGCTCAACAAGCCCAAAAGAAAAAAAGAAAAAGACGACTGCGGGACAACCGCATTGTCAAGGGGGTGCTAATCTGGCTCGGGCGGTGGAGGAGGGAGCGGTGGCGCCAAGCGGAGAGCCACCAGTTGAGTACCCCTGCAATCTACATGCTGCAAGCAATGCAATGACTCAGCCAAAGCAACAAAACTGGACGTGATGACTACTCTATGACTCTATGTTAGTTGCTCATCTCAAACTTCAGCACCCTACTCGTTCCCCATCTAGTTAGTAGGTGGGCTGGCTCCCAGACATGCCTCTGTCATCCATCCTTGCACCTGAGAACTTCTACAGGGACTTCCTTGATGTTGCGATCACTTGCACAAAACTCATGAAGAAGAATAACTTCTCTGCTTGCGACCTGCTCACCAGAACTGGGATAAAACCAGATAACAAGAAACTGAAGATTAGCTGGAGTACCAACAATGCCATGTCTTTCTTCAAACAACAAAATGCATACTGTATCAGATAAAAAACAACATGGTACTAACTCTGTTTCTAAATGTAAGACGTTGAACTGCAAAAACGTGTTGCATTTAGGAACAGAGGATGTACAACTTAAGTGACTGATTATTATGTACTAATCAGAATACCAAGAAATTAAGGCCATAGTGAACCGGACGCTGCAAGATGTATATCCATCTAACACTGAAAAGTGAAAATACTAATCCAGAATTATCATTAC
Source organism: Triticum dicoccoides (assembly GCF_002162155.2). Lineage (NCBI taxonomy): Eukaryota > Viridiplantae > Streptophyta > Magnoliopsida > Poales > Poaceae > Triticum > Triticum dicoccoides. The sequence continues at coordinate 258,072,467 of NC_041392.1, forward strand.
CCATAGAACTTCAACAAAAAATAAAAGGTCACCGGGTTAGGCGTAACCACCAACAGATAAATAAATCTTTTCCTCATATACATTCACGACAACTGGATGATACCTTCAGATGATTCAATTAAGATTTGCAATTATCGTGTCCTGAGAAGTACGAAATGGCAGTCTGGACATAGAAAAAATTGTCGTCTGAACCTATAAAATAGTTTACAGACTTACAAGTATATATTTTTTGTATAGTTTGGCATATTTTCTGTGCTTAAAACCATCAACATGACCTCTTTTTTGTGATCTGCAATGCATTTTTCCTGCCAAAGAGAAGGAATATTCTTAAAGCTATTACAAGCAAACTATGAAACAAAATAGTTACTAGATTTCTAATGATTTGAGCTTATTAGAACTGGCATAAAAAGGGGTCTTAAATATTGCTATGTAGAACTATCAAAAGTTGGTACCTGCAAGCTTCGGAAGTTTTTCAATTGAAGTTGACATCAAGATGAAGGCAATACCTAACCCTGAGTTCAGGAAACAAACATTACTTTATTCACTGAATTGAAACAACTGTGTACACAACCTTTAGTTCAGAACCCTTACAGATGTGAAATATTAAAGTTCAGCTCTATCAACATTCCAATGAACTCTGGCAAGAAGTTTCCAAAGCAAATAGCTATCAAAACCTCCAATCCAGAGTTACACCTGTACAGCTGGATATGTCCATTCTGTATGTCCAACAAGAAGCTATCAGAACTTCGGAAAATATGTAATGAATTCAAAGATATAGCTAAAATAATAGATGTCTAAAACAAACATAGGTCTCTGCATACACATATTTGTCCGTGTGTTACATCTTACAATCAATCAGAATATCAAATGACTAAAGCAAGTACAGGACTATCATAGCACATAAAAGGAATGCAAAGACAGTATTAAAACTTACCCGTCCATTCGCAAATGAGTGGACAAAAAAATTCCGTACGAACAGAAAAGCATCAAAGTAAGTATTGTTGTATCCACCCTTTTTCTTCTTGAAGTTTTTTTAAGAACAATTTTGAACTTTATATTGTTGTGCCAGTGAGGATTCATCGCAATTCAGGAATGGAACAATGCATCAATGAAAAGCAGCTTCTCTGCCTGGTCCAACTTATCATAAAAGATCTTCAGCTGAATAACCATATTTATTCTGTTCATAGAGGGGACATATGAACAATGCGTCAGAAGACGAAGCTTATATGTCTTCCGCAGCACTCTCCTACTCAAGAAACCAGGGTTTTCAAGAAGCCATATAAGGTGATCCAAATATGCTGGCAAGTAACCATCCAAGACAAAATTGTTTCTGATTAAACCAGCTAGATCAGCTAAGTTTCTTCTAATTAATCCTCGATTTGATCTCACTAAATTTGTGGCATAGGCATGAACCTTGCCCTCGTGCACATAGAAGTCAGCGAGTGTCAGCTCTCCTGCCCAACAGTAGCCCCTAGCTATGGTCTCTACCACTTCCTTGGTCAGTGTTTCAAGGATCGAGCAACCTTCATCAGTAAACTCAGGTCTTAAACTATTGTTGTGAGGTAGCTGAGTTTGCATTAGTACTTGCTCAATATCTTCGATATAGTCAGAAAGCATTATCTGACCACCCCGAATCCTGGCCCGGATGTTGACTGTTGAATCCTTACATATTCCATAATCGGTCAATACAGATTCAGGATTGATAATTCTGCCCCTGTACTCCATGTAGTGCTTTGCAGGATCAAAAAGCATCCTCTTTGCAATTAAATCCATCAGATGACATGAAGGGTTATTTAAATCGATCAGTACTGGTACTGTTTTCCCCTCAAGGCTCTTCACAAAAATCTGAACATCAATGTTTGAAAAATGTGGTTGGACCCTTCCCCGGACCCTGCGCAACCGGGAGCGACGTGCACCGGGCTGCCTTTTGTTTATGTTTGAACGAGTAACCAGCTTTGGCTTCTTCCCGCTGCCCTGATTGAGTGGGCTAGTAGTATCTTGACTACCCTGGACATTCAGCACATCAGTTTGTTTCCTGGTTGGAAGGTACTTAGCATTTACAGCAGCTTCATGCCTTTCTGCTTGTTTATCCGGTCTTATAATCAATGCCCTCAGCTTAACAAATGCATTCATTTTTTTTTTTGACGCGTCAACGGCAGGCTTACGCCTGCCTGAACTTTTATTGCCAACCGTCGGGGTGTTACAGATCTCAGGGAGAACAGAGAGTACAGGGGGGTTAAGGAGGGAATAAAATTACATGTAGCGGGGGGCTAAATTCTCCCGGCAAGGTGGAACAACATGGAGCCCCAGTCCCTGAGTTGAATTTGTTTTTGAATATTATTACAGCGGTGGGACCAAAGTTTAAGATCTTCCGCAGAGGAGCTTGCCACATCATGAAGCCCAAGATGTATGTTCCGAAAGACCTTGGCGTTCCGTCGCTTCCAGATATTCCAAAGAACGGCCAGAAGAACAGTTGATCTAGTTTTGTTGTGCCATTCGCCTTCCCAAGCTTGGAGCAGCCCCTGTGGCGCACTTGGACAGAGGCTGTCTAGCTCCCCCCAAAGAGGAGCAAGGTGCTGACATTCGAAAAGGAGGTGGTTGATGGATTCACAGTGGTCGCAGAAGGGGCATGCGGCTGAAGTAGCAATGCCCCGTCTGACCCGACGTTCATTCGTGAAGAGGCAGTCCTTGCGGGCAAGCCAGAGGTAGAGTCGGCATTTATTTGGGGCGTAGTTTCGCCAGATGGCCGGGGCTAGCGTGTCCGTGGGCTTTGTCCTCCAAACCGCATGGTAAGCAAGCTTAGCGGTGAAAGGTTTCTCAGCGCCCCTTGTAGTTCTCATGTCAGCCACCTGCATATTTAAGTTCACCGTGGCCAATATAGTGCGTAGTTCAAGCAGTTCGCATTCGGCTGCGTGAGACAGCCTAGGTGTTAGATCCAAGGTGAGGTCGTTCGAGGTCAAAGCGCGTGCCACTGATGTGTGGACTCGATTGGAGTGTGAAAACAGAGCCGGAAATTGAAGGGCTAGGGTTTGAGCTGAGCCAGGGAGCCAAAGGTCAAGCCAAAAGGAGGTAGTGGATCCATTACCGACGCTGACCCGGGTGGTGTCCCGGAAGAGGGCGAGGCCTTTCATAATGTCTTTCCAAATCGGGGTATGCTGGTTGTCCAACATGCCTACATCGTTAGCGGTCGACCATCCGTATTTGGTGATCAAGTACCTAGTCTCTCCCGAGATTTGCTCGTCGTGTAACTTGGAAATATGTTTGAGAAGAAGACACATGTTCATGTGGGGTAGAGAGAGGAAACCAAGGCCCCCATTGGCGATGGGAGCACAAACGAGGTCCCAAGCGACCTTGCAGTTGCCGCCTGAGGTAGATTCCTGACCAGACCAAAAGAAGGCCCTGCAGCGTTTCTCGATTTCCTGGATGGTTCCAGCAGGTAGAAGAAGGACACTTATGGCATAGATTGGCAGGGCGCGTAGAACGGAGCGGACCAGGATGGCCCTCCCGGCCAAGGAGAGCAAAAGGCCCCTCCACCCAGCAAGACGGTGATCGACCTTGTCAATGATGAAGAAGAAGTCAGCCAGGTTTAGCTTGTGAGTGGATAGAGGCAAGCCCAAGTACGATTGCGGGAAGGTGGCAACTGGGCAGCCCAGGATTGTGGCAAGGCTAGTCGAGAGATTTGGGTCGACGTGGATCAGGGCAAAGGTGCTTTTATGGAAATTGATTTTCAGCCCAGTGGCCTCAGAAAATTGTAGCAGAATATTTTGCATTCATTAAGCATGTCTTTCCCAGATTCTGCATACCAGTGGTAACATGGCTATCCCGATCAGCATACCCAGATGCATGGCCAACTGCATCATTGCCGCACAACATTCCGCGCTCATCCTCAGAACTGGAGGTTAGAGAAAACATAAACAGTCAAACAAGAAGCAATTAACAAGAAACTGAACATTAGCAGGAGTACCAACAATCATATGTATTTCTTCAAACAGACTGAACATTTTAAACAGTAAAGCTCTATCAGGTTAAGAAAAACTACACGGTATATCTCTATGTGACAGAATATGTACTAACCGAAACTCTAACAAATGAAGGCTCATAGTAATTTTAACCAGGCCTCTGAAAGATGTTAGGCTTGTATAAATATCCATCCAACATTGAAATTCTTAAACCAGAATTACACTTATATCAATCCAAACTTTAAACATTTTTTGCCAGGTTAACAAGAAAGCTATATCAGATTGTTAATCTTTCTTGGAACAACAACTGAACAGTGTTAACAAGAAAGTTCCATCAGATAAACAAAACAATAGCATCTGAAGTGACTGATTATGTACTATAGAAACTCTTTGAATTAAACACAATCCATGGAAAGATGTTAGATTTGTACTTAACAATCCAGAATTATACTTAACAATCCAAACTTCAAACATATTTTGCCTGGTTAGGCGTTTCAAGGCACCTAACCACCTACAGACCAAAAAATCTATACACTAGCATAGTATGAGATGATAATATCATCATAACTTGGTCAGTGATACTGATACACTGCCAAGGTGAATAGAGTTTGCGCTCGACGGCCTCGACATCAGATACATATTCCAATATGGTATCCTTACCAAAAAAGAAAAACTAACAGTTTCAATCAATGGCACAGGGTTCTGGTCCATATCAGGCTATCAGTACACACTCCAATTAAGCTGATACCTTCAGACGATTAAATTAAGCTTGCAATTATCATGCCCTGACAAGTACGAAATGCTAGTCTGAACCCAGAAAAAAAAATTGTAGTCTGAACCTGAACCTATAAAGTAGTTTATAAGATTAAATATAAATTCCTGAAGTCTGACATATTTTTTGTGTTTAAAACCTTCATTTTTGTAACCTGCAATGCCGATTTTTGCAGATTAGGAATACTCCTAAAGCTTTGTAGAAGCAAACTATGAAACAAAATACTTACTGGATTTCTAAAGGTAAGAACTTAATGGAACAGGCATAAAAGAACAGCCTTAGAAATTGCTGTGTAGAACTATCAGAACTCGGTACCTGGGATTCATGAACGGTTCTACATGAAGAATCGCCTTAAAGCTCACATGTCCTCTCGTTTTAGAAAGAGCATTGGTGAATCTCTTCAGTTGAATGGTTAGTACAGGTGGCAGCGTAGTAACCAATTGTATTTGAAAACCACCAGTCCCATGTTTCTGCTCAATTTGGTTTACTTCTGCTTGTTGTGCGCTATGATCATCCAGATTTACCTGCTTCCCACTGCCTTGATTTTGGTCGCTGGTATCCTGACTATCATGGGTACTCAACAGGTCAGTCTGTTAGGAACTAGGTGCAGCTTCCTGAACACCTTCCTGACTTTCAGGTTTTTTATTGGTAGTGCTGCAAGAGGCTGAGTTCCTTTCATCATAGCTCATCCCTGAACTGATTTCTTCACTAATTATGTTTTCAGAAAGAATAACTTGATGATGTGCATCTGAACCATGTGGTTGTCTACTTGGAGAAGTACATTCTACCGACAAGCTATTCAAATCATTAGATCGCTCACTTGGGCATGTTTTCCTGTCTGATAGTTCAGTCTGGTCTCCTTCAATTGTCGGATTTACATTGGTACTTGCTTTCATCGGTTCATCATTTTCACTTCCATTTGTTCTCAGCAGCTCAACAACCTTGGAACAGTTATCACATTTCCATCGCATTGGACAATAGCAAAGAAGTGTCAAGCAGTCCTCGAGCGATGCAACAGAGTTCGTATGTACTGCCTCATCATCAGTAATATCACTGCTCTGAGCTATCCCCTTGTCTTCTGTAGTACTCCAAATGGATAAAAGGGGATGTATCTAGATGTATTTTAGTTCTAGATACATCTTTTTTTATCCATTTTGATGACAAGTATTTTTGGACGGAGGGAGTAGGTTCTACTGAGTAAGTTTTCTCCTTGGCTTCTATATCAACAAGTGGAGGTGGACCAGTATCTTCTGGACTGTGATGATCTACTATTGATTCGTCCATTCCTTCAGTGTCATCAAACAAGTTAGGAATGAAATCAAGAACTTTTATTGGCACTTCAACGATCTCTCGTGGGACATCATTCTTCTGAGTCTGCGAACGACTGTGTGCAACATCCTCCACTTCAGTAGAATCTGCAGATTCAAGCATAGAGGGATTTAGCTTTATCTGCATTAGCAAGATCATGCAACCAGAAACCCTCATCCTTTGCATATTTTAACCACCACATTCTAAGATCTCTTTTCTCGACAATAACCATACACGCTTAAGTTAACCAACCATTTTGAGCAACACTTATTTTATGAAGGTAAGGACTCAAGACCCTGAGCTATCTTCAAATGTCAATTCGAACTACAGTACTACACTATAACAAACACTTGCCATGCTAAGACTGTTGAAACATCCAGCTCAATTTTTCGTAGCCACCCCGAAGGCTTTTCTGCTAATTCTTTAATCCATATGTAAAATGGCCTTAACAATTTTCTCTGCTTAGCTATCACCAGAGCTCCATTCCCAAAAGTGTCATCTGTTCCCGTGTTCAGAAAAATAGCTAGCTTGTATTAGATCTCACTATTCCACACCTGCGGGCCTGTTCCACATTCTATGTTTTAAGTTAGCTAGAGGAGCACATAGACTTACCAACTTGAAAAAGGATTGGGTATTTTCTCCATGGCCTCATCTCCAAATTCTGAACCAGGAAACTGAGAATCACAGCCTTCCGCAATTGTTTGAATCTTTTCTCCATCAGTCTTGTCGGCTTGTTGGAATAGTTCCTTACGAGTCTTCGTCGGAGATCCACCGTTTCTGGTCATTGGTGGTAACGTAACACTTCTGGCTGGGCAATCCTTTGATGGCGGTGCCAGTTGGAGCTCATCAAATTGCAGATCCAAAACTGATTTAGTTGAGCAACTTATGCAGCATAAGGTCTGACGCAGCCAGCCCCCGAAAATGGAATTGCCAATTGGACTAAACTCTGCACCCCAATGAAATTTGTTTAGGTCCTTCGTCTCCTCCTCCAAAGCAGTGCGCAAAGATGTAAGAAACTCTTGGCTGTCCTGCATATAAGAGCCCTTGAACTGTGGATTAAACAACTGCGTACCTTCCAATAGCATCTGAGGATCCAGCGCGCGCCTGGCAACATTTGTGCTGCTTGTCTCCACAAACAATTGCTTCAGGTGCAGACCAATGCTCCCCAGCCAAGCACCCGGTCCTAAAATCGTTGTCCTCAGTTCACCGGGCGCAAGGAGGCACTGCAGCAGTGCATTCATGTAGCATGTGTTTCCAAGATTCGGCAACCCTCTGATAACACAGCCATTCCCATTAGCATACCCAGACGCATCATTGCCGGTCACTATTTCCCACAAATCCTTTGCATAACTCTCGGCCACCGTTCCCCACTCATCCCATCCATTGCTGGCCCACATTGCCCGCTCAACCCTTTTATTTCTGGCCAGAGCTGCCCACTCATCATCGCTCAGCTTGTCCTGACCGAGCTTCAGAACGTGCCCACACTCGAAGCAGTAGCCCTTATACGGTTCATCGTACCACAGAGCAACCCAATGGTAGTCCCTGGTGGCGTGCCGGCGAGCGTGTCCCTGCGGATTTTCCATATCCCCCTTCTCCACGGTGCAGAAAGTAGAGGTGCACTCCGTGCACACCATCAACCCAGCAGCAGCTCCCCTCCAGGTGCAGGTGGTCGTGCACGGGAAATTCTCGCACTCTGGGGGCTTCTCGGCGGTCTTGATATCACGCACCATATCATCCAGCTCCTCTCTGTCCTTGAACAAGTGCTTGCACGACCCGATGTCGTATGTCGGTACGTGCAGTCGCTGGTCTCCTCCAGCGGCGCCTCGGACGCAGGCGAGTGCCCAAGCCGCAGGTCCAGGTGCGGGTATTTCTGCGTGTTCTCAGGGTTCTGCGGGTTCTTGCCCCCCGTCTTGCACCCATCCTTTGCAATGCCGGACACCGATCCCCAGCCATCCTTTGCAACGCTATCCCCCGGCATCTGCTGATTTTTTTTTTCATTTCTGGCCGCCACTGCATAGTCATCTTCGCTCCGGTCACTGAGCCTCATACCGCGCGCACACAAGAAGCAGTATCCCAAATTAGGTTCATCGCACCACTGAGCAACCCAATGCGTGTTCTCGCCGGCGTGCCAGAGGGCATGTTCCTGCGGACTTTCCCTGTTCACCGGCCACCCAGAGCAGAAGAATCTGGAGCAGTCTATGCACTTCATCATCCCTTCGTTGCCCTTGCAGGTCGTCTTGCACTTACTAAGATGGCACCTCCGGCGCCGGCGCACCCCCAGCTGCTCCGTCAGATAATACACGTGCATATCCAGGAGTTCGCGGTCAGAGCGTATGTGCTCGCACCGCCCGGCGTCGCCGGTACTGTCGCTGCTGGTCCCCGCCTCCGCTTCCCCGGACGATGGCCACTCGTCGCTCGACTCCGTCGGAGACGCAGGCGCGTCGCTGCATCCTGGACCAGCCAGCGGATCCAGGCGCGGGGATTTCTGCGGGCTGTCGGACGCCCCCTCCGCCCTCTCCCTCTTCTCCCCTCTACCATCACGCCTGTCGCCTGGAAACTGAGTAAGAAACAACAAGAATGAGTCAAGTGAATTCTGAACCCCCAAACCAGAACCGTACGGACAAGAGATTGAACCAAGGACGAGAAACAAACAGACGAAATTTGCTGAAGCCAAAACCCTGAAGAATCGCAGCTAGCATCAAGAGTTAGCAGGGCCATGAAATTTGCTAAAGCAAAAACTCTGAAAAATCGGAGAACGAGAAAAAACTCCACCAACAAGTCGAGAAGAAATCGAACATTCCGCTAGCGAGCATCAAGAGTTAGCAGCGCCATGAACTTTCCTGAAGCAAAAATCCCGAAGAATCGGAAAACGAGAAAAAACTTCACCAACAAGTCGAGAAGAAATCCAACACTCCGTTAGCGAGCATCAACCATCAAGAGCTTCGCAACTTAATTACGGCCGAAAAGCAACCGAGAACGCCAACGAGGCGGAGGACAAGGAAAACCTCCGCCGTCAACACACGAAGAATCCCAGCATTGCCGCGGAGAAACACACAAGAGCGGCGCCGCGGATCCGATTCGGGGACCGAGAGACAAACCCACCAGTCCACGCACCCAGCGACGCGGCGGAGCGGGATTCGGGGGGAGGCGAGGCTTACCAGGAGACGTCGAGGGAGAGGGCCTCGGAGGTAGAACCCGAGCAGCCGGAGGAGGCGTCCGCGACCGCGACGAGGCCGAGAGAGGGTGGAGGTGGAGGGAGGTGGGGAGGAGCGGGAGGCGGTTTCGCTGGTCGGGGAGGGACGGTGGCGCCGGGGCTGGCTGAGGAACTGTTGCGGCCGTGCTTGGGGTTTGGACCCCTTGACGGCGCTAACCCTCCTTTTAGGAAGACCACGAGTCCTGCTATAACGGTGCAGAGTTTATATGCTTTGTGGATGGCACGGAATAACGCGCAAGACGGGAAGAGGATTGAGGAAGCCGCCGACACGGCTGGCATGGTAAGGAGACTCAGGCTGGTCATAGTGGAGAGTAACTTAGACTAGTAACATACATATGTTACTAGTCTATGTTACTACCTTCATAGTGGGTAGTGTCATAGGTGTGGTAATATAGTTGCATTCATTTATTACTTTGTAGACTCATTATGCATTGGAAACTGCTATGTGATGGTAACATATTATGTTACTCTATTTGCCTCTCTCCTCATTAATTACTTGCCACATCACCAATTTTGCTTATGTGACATCTATGTTACTACCTATGTTACTCCCACTATGACCAGCCTCATGGAGGAGTGGCAGAACGTTAGGCCTCCTTTGATTCATCCAAGATAGAAATGTTATAGAAATAGAAAAAAATCATAGAAAGTGAGATGCCATGCATCTCAATTTATATATAAAAAAAGATATTATTTGATGTATAGGATAGGAATTTTTTTATTGAGTCTTAGCTAATGTTTCTTTTCCTTCAAAATGTAAAGGATCGATTATTATCCTACATAGGAATAGGAATCCATTCATACAAACCAAAGGGCTTTAAAGAAAATTTTTCTTTGCAAATCCTATCCTATAAAAATCATATGAAATTCCAACAAACCAAAGGAGGCCTTAATGGCAGAGCAAGCAAAATTCCGCAAGCAACCCCGGTCCAGAAGTGGAGCGTCCCAGAGGAAGGGTGGATAAAGGCGAATGTTGATGGTGCAACTACTAAGGGAAGGGAGAAGGGGGCCGGTGGTGTGGTATTCAGGAACGAGGAAGGAGCTTTCGTCGGTGCAGCGTGCCAGTACTATCCTATGGGTGGAGACCCAGCGATGTTGGAGCTCCAGGCTTGCAAGAGGGCAGTGCAGCTAGCGGGGGAGCTAAACTTCGCGAAACTGCACATTGAGATGGACTGCCAAGAGGTGGTACGCAAACTACAGAGGGAGGAGAATGATTTATCAGCGTTGGGACCTTTGATCAAGGAGGTGAAACCCATGCTGGCGACAAGGGAATGGAAGGTGTCCTGGGTTAGGAGGACGGCGAACGACGCAGCGCATGGGCTAGCTAAGGAGGGAGTAGCTAATAACCTTTGCAAAGTTTGGGTCAATGAACCCCCATATTGTATTTTGCACATTATCTCGGCAAAATTTCCTGCCTTCTATGAATAAATAGAGACATGGTAGATTTCAAAAAAAAAGGAAAACCACGAGTCCGTGAATGCAAGTGGCAGCGGGTCAGGCCCGCTGGGCCTAGTCCCGGAGACCCGTGCATGTCTAACTTGATCTCAACTTTTCTTAATGAGCCAAACCATTCTAATAGCTGACATGGAATCTAGTAGAAGTCAACACTCAGAATAGTTAGCCTACTAGTCACCATTTGCCAACTTATTACTAAATCTAACTTGCCTGATTTTGAAAGTGTTCAATTTATACTCTTGAAGGGCCTATAAATATGTTTATCTAATACAATATACTAGAAACCACTACTTTTATAGTAATATTAGTTAGACAACACTTCTAGAGATCTCTACAACGATATATTTAATAATATCAAAATATACCAACAGATGTTCATATATCAGTCTAATTTTCTTTTCTAGTTCAAAAAATTTGCATCTGTGTTCTTTTAATTGCATGCGCACCCCTGCTTATTTTTTTTTCTCAGCCTTTCTAAAACTTGTTTTCAAAAGGGCTCAACTCATCAGAGTGACCAACATTTAAGTTTTACTTTACTGATCATTCTCGCATAATTCATGCTTGAATTAGTTGTGCCTAATCCATCGCCTTATTTCGTCATGATAATGTATTGATTTTGGGAACTTTTTCTTAGAATATGTAATCTTGAGAATAAAGATACTTTGAACTAAAACCACGACACTTATTTTGGATAAGAGGGAGCAGAAAACAATGTTTTCTAGATTTTTTAGCTACTATCTTAGGAAGAACGATAGAAAAAAAATAGATACAAGTTCCCGTTGTTGATTGACCCAGTGTTGAGATTCCAACTGTCTACCCAGTTTGTGTGGCAAACTAGCAGCAATAGATTTTGTGGTGTTTCTTTTAAGTGGAGGCAAAAGTTTTATCTCATATACTAGTTAAGGAGGGGAAAGAGTTTTGTTACAACACACCTTTACAACCAAAAGCATTACTCCCCCAAAAATTATGTTCCCTAACTTCTTAGCTCCCACTTTGACCCGAGGTAATGCCTCTTTTTAAATCAAATTTAAAAGAATGGGAGGTGGACGCTCTTCTGACGGAAGACACGTGTATTCTCTCATTCTAAATTTTCCAACTCACAAGCATAGTGAGAGAAGCCATTGCCTTTTGATGAGGAATGTTGGCACCCGAAGAGTTGATCCACCAATCTTGCATGGAGTTTTTCAAGTGCCATGGAGAGGTATCAATATTCCCAATATGAATCCAATCATTGACGAGGCTCCAAAGTTGAAGCGTGAAGCGACACTTGTAGAAAATATGTGGTCCAGATTCTTGTTCTCTCATGCAAAGTGGGCATAGGCCACAATTTGGCCACCCTCTCTTTGCCAACCGGTCGGCCGTCCAAATCATATCTTGTATTACTAGCCATACGAAGAATTTGGCCTGGGGGCAAACCTTCCACACCGCTTGGTCCATAGGGGAGAGAGTGTTCCCTAAACTTTTGTGCCTTTAAGTGGATGTCGCACAGTAGTGGCCACTAACAATGTGCTTCCAAAGAATGTCATCCTCCACGAGACTATCCAATTGGAAGTCGTAGATGAGGGACCAAAGGACCACAAACTCATGGATTTGATCCCAAGAGAATTCGGGAGTGAGTTTGATTTTGGCAATCCAAGCGTTCTCCATAAGTGACTCGCGCACCTTCCCCTTCTTCCTCGAAGATGCTTCAAAATTAAGGGGGCAATATCTTTCGACTTCCTCCCAAGAACCCAAGGGGAGTCCCAAAAGGGAGTCCTCACGCCATTCCCAACTGTGGTGGAGGTGGAGGAGTAGAAGAAATCGAGATCCACTTCATCACAAGGGTTGCCCATGCCCACCCAACGCTTGGAAGACTCTTTCCATTCATACCAAGGCCATCTCAACCTAAGTGCCCGCATGAATTCGTTGGTGTTGAGGACCCCTAGTCCTCCATAGGCCAATGGGTTGCACACGTCGTCCCAATTGACCTTGCGTTTAGCTTCGGTAGTCTTGTCCATCTTCGACCATAGAAAGGCCCTTTCGAGCTTGTTAACATTATGGATCGTGCTTGAGGGACAATTAGCGTTGTAATGAAGAACACCACATGAGAGGTTAACACCGACTTGACGAGGTTGGTGCTTCCGATGGTGGTGATATTTTGTCCCTCCCACGGGACAAGCTTCTTGGCCACCTTTTCCACCAAGAATTGAAAGTGATGGAGAGTGGGAGACCCAAATACGTGGTCTTCCTTTGTCGGGCCATGGTGGAGGCGGACGGCGAGGGAAGAGGAAGGCGGAGAGGGAGAGAAGTGGAGGGGCTTGGGCTGGCTATGTGGAGAGGGAGGAAACGGATGTGGCTAGGGTTGGGAGTCATCGTCCGGCTTAAATAGCCGGAATTTGGCCCTCGGGCGGTGAGTCGGAGCGGCGCCACACGGTGTTCACACCCTCACTAGAGAAGATACCCCTCGAACCATTGGGTTTCCGGGTGTTTTCGTGTGGAACCCGGTCGTCAATTCGACATGGTGGACGCGCCGAGCCGCCCCATATTCATCCCAGATTTGAGCTGAATATGAGGGAGTTGGTCGACCCCGGCGTTTGAGGTCGGTTTAAGGTAGGCCGGTTTCTTTTTTACGTTGGGTCGCTCGGTCCTGGTGTTTGAGACTGTAAGTGCATCTAGTGCCACCCCTAGTTGGTTTTGGAGTATTGACGACAAACCTAGTTGAGGGACTAATGTGTTTGTGAGAATTGCAGAATAACACAGGTAGAAGTCCCTCATGATTCGGTTTTACTACCAGAGATGACCCCTAAAAATGTATGAAGATATTGAAGTCAAAGGTGGTATATGAAGATATTCACATTGAATACTATGACAAGAGAAGACACGATATGAAGCCTATGGAGCTCGAAGACTTAGATCTTTCGTAGTTATTTTTCTTTTGTGTTGAGTCATAGGAACCACCGTACTGTTAAGTGGGGTCCAAGAGAACCAGTCAGAATGACTGAAGTGATGCCTAAACCAAAAAAACTTATGTCTTCGAGTGAAGACAATGAGAGCGAATCTTGTCCAGAGTCGGACAAATCAGCTTTGCTTGTAGCCCAAGTAAAGTTGCCGTGTGAGTTTGAAATCTGACCGTTGGAACACGTGTCAGTTCCTTAGTGACCCAGGGTCATTTCGGACAAATCAGGTCGGGTTGCCAAGTGGCTATAAATAGCCCACCCCCTACAACCATAAATGGTTGGCTTCTCAGATTGAAAGCACGGCTTTTGTCGTTTGAGAGCAACCCACCTCGAAGCCTTTGAGAGAGAATTCCTTGCGAGGATAAAGACCTAACCACCAGAGCCAGAGAGAATTGGGCATCACTTAAGTCTTCTTGTCTGTGTGATCTGAAGACTTATTACACTTGAGGACTGTGCATCCTCCAGCCGATTAGGCGTCGCGTTCTGAGCTTCCAAGAGATATTGTGGATTGCCAGTGAACGAAGTCTGTGAAGGTTTGGAAGTCTACCTTGAAGACTTACCAGAGTGATTGGGCGAGGTCTATGTGACCTTAGCTCAAGGAGAATACAGTGAGGATTGGGTGTCCTGAGCTGCGTGTTCAGGACTGGGTGTCCGGGACTGTGTGTCCTAAGGTTTAAATACCTAGCCGCTCCAACCAGACGTACAGTTGTCACAGCAACTGGAACTGGTTCAACATATCATTGTCTTCAACGAGTCACTGGTTTCATCTTCACTTCACGTTACTTACTGTTACTCCTTGTGAAGTCATTGTATGTTTGCTCTATCATTTGTCTTCACTAAGTGACTGCGTGTTCTGTTTGGCTTCACAATATCTTCCCATCTGATCCTTACTACCTAGCTGCTATTAGTCTTTGTGCTTTCACTTCATTGAATACTTGACTATGGTTTGCCTAGTGTAGTCTACCTTCCGCTGCATGGTAATAGGACTATTTTTATCGTTTGTCTTCAAAACTCCCAAGTTCTGAAGACTGTCATAAAAATCGCCTATTCACCCCCCTCTAGTCGATATAACGCACTTTCAATTGCTATCAGAGTAAGGTGCTCTCTTGTTCTGTGTGATTCGGTTTAACCACCTAGAGTTTTAGCTATGTCGACTGCAGGGATAATTAAAGTCTTCGCTGCGTGCCCCGTCTTCGACGGAACTGAATATCCCTACTGGAAGAATAGGATGCGTATGCATCTTGAAGCCATTGACGTTGACCTATGGTATGTTATCGAGAACGGCGTTCCTAAGGCTGGAGAAGGTGTCACTGCTGCTGATGTCAAGAAATTCGTTCAATGGACTCTACTGCCAAGAATATCATCTGTGGTCATCTGACCAAAGGACAGTATGGCCGTGTGAGTGCTTTGAAGACATCCAAGCTGGTCTGGGACTGGCTCTCCAAGGTCAATGAAGGCATCTCAACCCAGAGAGATCAGAGAATCAGTGTCCTTCGCAACCTCTTCAACCGCTTCAAGCGAAATGACAATGAGAATGTCCAGCACACATTTGACCGACTCACTGACATCACAAATGAGCTTCAAGCCCTTGGCGCCACTGAGATTACCAAACACGAAGTCGTCAAGACGCTGCTGAGATCACTTGATAGTTCATTTGACATCCTGGCCCTGATGATTCAAGAACGTCCTGATTTCAAGACACTCGATCCGTCTGACATACTTGAGAGGCTCAGCACACATGAGTTTCAGCTTTCGGAGAAAAGAGATATCTACGGTCCAAACTATGGGCGAACGCGTGCCTTGAAGGCAAAAGCTGTCTCCTCATCTGAAGAAGAATCTGACAGCAGTTCTGATGATCCTGAAGACATTGGAAGGGAACTTGCTATGCTTGTCAAGAAGTTCCAAAATTCACCAAGAAGAAAGGCTTCAGAAAGTCTTCCCGATCAAGTTCAAGGAATGATGAAGCTCCTGCTCATGACTACAAGAGGAAAACATGTCACAAGTGGAAGAAACTTGGCCACTTCATCTCTGAGTGTCCACAGTGGGACAATGAGAACAAAAAGAAGAAGAAGAGCAAGGAATATGATTCTGACGACAAGAAGAAGAAGAAGAAATACTCAAAGTCTTCTTCCAAGTCTTCCTCAAAGTCTTCATCACATAGGAAGAGCTCATCTGGCAAGGCACGTGCGTTTGTTGGCAAGGAAATGGATTCAGAGGAGGAGTCTGCTTCTGAGGAGACGGAGGTGGAGTCTGAGGAGGAATCCGACTTAGGCGTCGCAAGTCTGGCTACAACATACGTTGCCAAGTCCATCTTCAACACTGAAGACAATGATTTCATCACCGACACCGATGCAAATGACAAGGACTACTCCGCTTCTACCTACTGCTTCATGGCACGCGGTGCCAAGGTAAACACACGCACTACTCACTATCAAACATCTAGTGACGATGACTCTGATTGTGGTTCAAAACCTAGCTACAAAACACTTGCTAAAATTGCAACTGAACAACAGAAAGCTATGGAACATATTCAAAAACTGTTAGACAGAAGCGATGATCTGTTAGGTGCTGAAATGACTCGATCGGAATCCTTAATTGAAGACATAAAAAATCTTCACGTTAAGTATCAGGAACTTGAAAGTCGTCATGAAACTCTCTCAACAACTCATGAAAAGCTTTCCTATGATTATCTTCAAAGGAAGCAGGATCTTGAGAAATTGAGAGCGGTTCATGAAGATCTTCAAACGGAAAATGAGTCACTTCGCACCAAACAGATCAGTCCCGCTCAGGAAGGATTTGAACCACCATGTCTTAAATGCATTGAGCGTGATAATGTTACTTCTGTTGCTGAAAGTTCTACTGCTACTGCTGTTGCAATATCTTCAACTGTTGATGTGGTAACTAACCCCTCTGCTGAGGATACCACCGCTATTGCTGATGAGAATGCTAGGTTGAAGACATTGCTTGAAACAGGGATGTACAAAAGTCTTCAAGGGCATCAGACACTATGTGATGTCCTCAAAAAGCAGATTCTGAACCGAAACCCTAGGAAAGAGGGTGTTGGGTTCATAAGGAAAATGAATGCAGATGGCTCTTACTGGAAACCTGAGCAGTACCCCAAAACCATGTGGGTTGCTGCAAAGGAACCTTCAGCAGATCCATCCAATCTAACTGGCTTCACCTGTGCTAACCCCATTATCATTGATGAATCCTTTGATGCAAACTATATACTGTTTAAGAATCAGAATGGTGAAGTGTTTGCCAGGTACATTGGTACTAACTGCAGGAATGGACCGCCTATGAAGAAGATCTGGGTTCCGAAAAGGTGTCTGGAAAATCTTCCTGTGAATGTCTTCATGACACCTCACGTGAAGAAGACAAACCTCAGACCAAAGGCTCCATACGGTCCAAAGGCTTCATACAGACAGAAGACTCACCTGAGTCGCACTAACGCAAATGTTTTGCAGGGAAACCATACTCAGGCATATGAATATGGGAGCGGTTCATCAAACCGCCATGTTCATAAGACCAAGAACTATTTTGCTTATTCTTATGAGTACTATTGTCCGCCTGCAAGACTGTTTGCTAGGGCTTCAAAGCCAAAATTCTCAGATGCTGCACTTAGACTCATTGCTTCTAAGCCGCCCTTGAAGATGTGGGTGGATAAGAAAGCTTAACTCTCTTTTGTAGGGAAAGGTCTCCAGCAGAAAACCAAAATCGTCTGACGCTATTGCTGGGGACCTTAAACATCTTGTAGGGCGCAAGATCAAATGCCCAAATGGTCTTACTATGTACTTCGTACCTGAATCGCTTGCTACTCTCCCTATTAGTCCTAACTTGGATCTAAGCTTTCATAACCCACTGGTTCGTCAAATGTTTTTGCTTCACAATGCTCTTGGTGAAGCCTATCCCCCTAACTGCACTGTAGGGTACGACACCAGCGTCTTCAGAATGGATTATTGACAGTGGGTGTACAAATCACATGACTGGCAAAAGAAGTTTTCTTATGGACTCAACCTTACGTCCATCCGACAAGAGCCACATCACATTTGCTGACACTGGTAAAAGTAAGGTATTGGGTCTAGGTAGAGTTGCAATCTCAAGGGATCAACACATGGATAAAGTCATGCTTGTTGAATCCCTTGGCTTCAACTTAATGTCTGTCTCAATGCTTTGCGATTTGAACATGATCGTAATGTTTGGAAAATATCGTTGCCTTGTACTAATGGAATCTGACAAGTCTCTAGTGTTTGAAGGGTATCGAAAAGATGATTTGTACATGGTAGATTTCTCAGCAGGGCCACAGCTTGCAGTATGTCTTCTAGCAAAGGCTTCAGAATGCTGGCTCTGGCATCGGAGGCTTGGACATGCTGGCATGAGGAACCTCCACACCCTTGCGAAGAAGAAGCATGTCATAGGCATCGAGGGCGTCAAGTTCAAGAAAGACCACATATGCGGTGCCTGTGAAGCAAGGAAGATGACGAGGGCCAAACATCCCTCGAAGACAATCATGACCACTACTCAACCCTTCGAACTGCTTCACATGGATCTTTTCGGTCCCACTCATTACTCAAGTCTAACTACTACTGCTTGCCTCTATGGCTTCGTTATTGTTGATGATTATTCTAGATATACTTGGGTGCACATAATCCTTTACAAGACTGAAGTGCAGGATGTCTTCAGACGCTTCGCCAATCGAGCTATGAACAATTTTGGCGCCAAGATAAGGCACATCAGAAGTGACAATGGCACTGAATTCAAGAACACTGGCCTTGATACATATCTTGATACCTTGGGCATCACACATGAATTTTCAGCCCCATACACGCCACAGCAGAATGGCGTCGTCGAACGCAAGAATAGAACACTAATTGAAATGGCCAGAACGATGCTAGATGAATACAAGACCCCAAGAAAATTCTGGCCCGAAGCCATTGATACTGCATGCCATACAATCAATCGTGTTTATCTTCACAAGCTACTGAACAAGACATCTTATGAGCTCCTTACTGGCAAGAAGACAAACGTCAGTTACTTCAGAGTATTTGGCGCAAGGTGCTGGATCAAGGACCCACATCACACCTCAAAGTTTGCACCAAAAGCACATAAAGGTTTTATGCTTGGATATGGAAAGGATTCTCACTCCTACAGAGTCCTCAATCTCTTTCATTACAAAGTGGTTGAAACAGTGGATGTGCGGTTCGATGAGACCAACGGTTCACAAGCAGAGCAACTGCAAAATGTGCTAGATGAAGTTCCATCCAGTGAATCAATCAAGCTAATGGGAACTGGAGAAATTATACCTTCTGAAGCTCATCCTGAAGAAGAACTTATCATTTCAGCACCTGATCAACATGAAGACAATGCTCAGCCTGAAGATATTCCTTCCAACAACGACAATGAACAGCAAGAACAAAGTCTTCGCCCTGTACATCCTCGCGTTGCCAATGAAGTGCAGATTGAAAGAATAATTGATAGCATCAATGCACCTGGTCCACTCACTCGTTCAAGGGCAACTCAGCTAGCAAATTTCTGTGGGCACTTCGCATTCGTCTCAATAGCAGAACCCAAGAAAGTTGAAGAAGCCTTCATGGAACCTGAATGGATTCAAGCTATGCAAGAAGAGCTTCAACAGTTTGAGCTGAATAATGCATGGGAACTGGTTAAGCATCCTGATCCACGGAAGCACAATATAATAGGCACCAAATGGATATACCGCAACAAGCAAGATGAGCATGGTCAAGTTGTCAGAAACAAAGCTCGTCTCGTTGCTCAAGGATATACTCAAGTGGAAGGCATTGACTTCGATGAAACATTTGCTCCTGTGGCTAGACTTGAAGCCATATGCATACTACTGGCCTATGCAAATCTTCATAACATACTTCTATATCAAATGGATGTGAAGAGTGCCTTTCTCAATGGCAAGATTGAAGAAGAAGTGTATGTTGCACAACCACCTGGCTTTGAAAATCCAAAACATCCTGACATGGTATACAAGCTCAACAAGGCACTGTATGGCCTCAAACAAGCCCCTCGGGCCTGGTATGACACACTCAAATACTTCCTGAAGAGCAAAGGCTTCATACCTGGTTCCCTAGATCCCACTCTTTTCACAAAGACATATGATGGTGAACTGTTTGTGTGCCAAATATATGTGGATGACATTATCTTCGGATGCACCAATCAGAAGTACAGTGAAGAGTTTGGATATATGATGCAAGAGCAATATCATATGTCCATGATGGGGGAGCTGAAGTTCTTCCTTGGTCTTCAAATACGACAACAACGCAATGGCATCTTCATATCTCAAGAGAAGTATCTCAAAGATTGCCTGAAGAAGTTCGGTATGCAAGACTGCAAAGGCTTCACAACACCAATGCCAGCCAAACATCATCTGGGTCCTGACGACAATGGTAAAGAGTTCGATCAAAAGGTATACCGCTCCATGATTGATTCTTTACTTTATCTATGTGCATCTAGGCCAGATATTATGCTTAGTGTTTGCATGTGTGCTCGATTTCAAGCGGCACCAAAGGAGTCGCATCACTTAGCTGTGAAGCGAATTCTTCGATATTTGGCTCACACTCTAACTCTAGGATTATGGTATCCAAAGGGCTCAGAGTTTGATCTGGTTGGATTCTCGGATGCTGATTATGCTGGTGACAAAGTTGATCGCAAGTCTACATCAGGCACATGTCACTTTCTGGGACGATCACTTGTATGTTGGTCTTCAAAGAAGCAGAACTGTGTATCTCTCTCCACTGCTGAATCTGAATACATTGATGCTGGATCTTGCTGCACTCAGCTTCTATGGATGAAGCAAACACTCATGGACTATGGCATTCATCTGAAGCAAGTGCCACTTTACTGCGACAACGAAAGCGCCATCAAGATTGCTAACAACCTAGTTCAGCACTCGAAGACAAAGCACATTGAAATTCGTCATCACTTTCTCAGAGATCATGTTGTGAAGGAAGACATTGATATCATACACGTCAACACTGAAGAGCAATTGGCAGATATCTTCACCAAGCCCTTGGATGAGAAGAGGTTTTGCAAGTTACGATGTGAGCTAAATATCCTGGAATCCTCAAATGTCCTGTGATTAGGCACACATCCTAACCCTTATGCATATTGATGACTTAGATGTGCAACACACGAAGTGAAGTATATCTTCAATCAATGAAGACATACATTCTAAGTGTGAATACATTAATGTGGAATTTGACTTCGGAGCGCCACGATAATTGTGCGCCGTGTCTGGGTCTAATACTTCCTATACGGTGGGTAACGCCACCACCAAACGTTCTATTTTGAAGTGTTTCACTCATGGCGTTACCTTGCAATGTCTTCACATTTGGTTTGGCTTCGATCTCAACATATTTTCATGATTATCTTCAC
>NC_041392.1:258093833-258128636 GCF_002162155.2 Triticum dicoccoides
TATGCTAGTATTCTGTCCTCTACAGCATTCACTTATAGCTATGTCTTCGTGTTGAATCTTTTGAACTAAGTGAATGTGATCGGACCCTAACCTCTCTATTCTTTCTTATCTCAAACTCTATCTCTCCAAGTCATATGCATTCTATTGAAACTGTCGAATGTCTTCTCTGTGTCCTTGTCAGCAGAAGATACAGAGACAACCATTAAGTCCGTTTTCAATGCTCATTCCCCCACATGAATTCCGGATAAGTAGGAACGACCACCCGACAATCCAGGCGTGCGTGGGACGTGGAACAAACCCCAAAATTCCGCATAATGGCCACGTGTTCCCCAAATGCGAATCGCCAGGGGCACCTGTGTAATAGCACAGTGCCGCCCATGTGCCTATAAATACACACTTACATCGGTCATTATCTCTTCTTCCACCCTCGCACGAACCCTAGCGCCACCGCTAGCTCTCGACGACGCCGGCGACAAAGCGCTTCGCTGCCGCAACCTCTCCGATGCCGTCTTCACGCTGACCGCGTACATCGTCCTCTCCGCCGTCGCCGTAGGTGTCCTCCGTCACCAAGTTAGGGCACGGAGGATCGAACTGCTCTGCCTCATCTCCCACTTCATCTAGCAGTTCTCAGTGTGGTAAATAAAACTCCCTTTTTACAGCACCGTTGATCCTATTGATCTGTCACTTTCTACCACAAGCAGTTTCTGTTCACAAAAGCTAGATCTCTCTCATACTGCATCTCATAAACATGCCTAGTATATTCACTTGTGCTTCACAAAGTAGTTAGATTCCTCACTTGTACTGATCTGTGGATTCGTACAAATCTGGAACCAACTTCTTATCTATGAGTGAATGTCTTCGCACGATGAGGTCAATGTCTTCTAAACTGATTTATCTTCAAAATCTTCTGAGAATGCATATGAGCTCTTCCCCTTCCCTCGCACCTTAATGCTGTCATAGGTACATGTCCGTGGGAGAATCCTTTGGTTCTCATAGTCTGCATTCATTTGCAGAATTCTTACAGCATCACATAAATTCTCCCGAAGCCAGTTCCTGTTGGTCCAGCAAACGAAAACCTTTGAAGCCTTTGAATGTCTTGAAGCCTTTCAAGTTAAAGTTTATGGCTTCAGAGAAAGCAGCAAGGAAGGGTGGCAGAAAGCGTCGTGGTGAGACCTCCAGAGATCTGCCAGATGAACTCTCAGAAATGTACAAGACAGATCCTGAAGAGGATTACAGTCAGCGCAAGACCCGAATCCAATGGATTCGAAGATATTGGGCGGAACAATGGTTCAAATACAGATTTGTGACCCAGGAGTATGCTGAGAAAAGCGCCATCAAGAGACCGTGGGGAGACATCCTATTCAAGAATCTTCTACCCAGGTCCAGAGATGAAGCCATTGCTCAAGGCTTCTATCCATGCATGGTCCGTGGACCACAGCCTGCTGATGCACACTCGTCGTCACTGCTATGGTGTCGTGACGACAATCTGTTCAAGCGCAACTTCCAGTTTGCTCAGAACTCAGCGAAGCAGAATAAGAAGACTTTTGGGTTAGACTTCAACCCTGGTCCCTCATCTCCAAGGGCAGATGGCACACGACATGCAGAACTCAATGTCATCGGCCCTTTCGCCAACCTTGAAGACCTCATCACCTACATCTTGGTTCAAGGGACTGTAGTGAATGAGCCTACAGCTGACACTGAGTCTGATGACGCGCCTGCAGTGCCGAAGCCAAAGCAGTTGAAGAAGCCAAAAGCTTCAAAGCCGGCCTCTTCACCAAAAATCTCAAGGGCGAAGCCATTGGCAACTGCACCTCCTGAAGACAGTGTGCAGTCTGAAGACTTATCATGCATCTCAAGGCCCCAGAAGGCCAAGATGCCTCTGTTTCACACTGGCAAAAGAGCTAACAGCTGCTGCCATTCTGCGCAACGACGACATTGATCTGTCAAGTGATGAAGATCTTGCAGATGCCGCTCTTGAGCAACTCATCAAGAGCAAATAAGAAGCAGAAATCTTCAATGATCTGCCTCTCTTTGATGTCACCATCATCCACAACTTCATTGACGAGTGGTTTGCCACGCCAAACATCAGCTTTGAAGATCTGCAGCTACCCATTGGCCTCAGTGTCGCCTTCCAAGGCGCCATTGCTTCAGAACTTGCTATTGCCCAGCGCATTGTTGAGCTGAAGCAGAAGATTGACTATGAAAAGGCTCAGTTCAAGAAGCATATGGCCAAGCTCAGCGTGCAAGAAGTGAAGAACTTCAAGACAATGATGCACGAGCTCAAGGAAGCCTTTGTGAAGAAGCGTGCAGAAGCTCAGGGTTCGCGTGAGCGCATGAAGACTCAGGCTGACAGATGTGTGCAAGCCTATAATGAGGCTGAGAAGCGCAAGGCACTTGGGCGTCCTGGCATCGACCCCAGGATGGCCGCAAAGAAGAAGAAGAAGTCTGCTACGGCTGAATCTGATGCACCAAGGCAAGAAGCAGTTCCGATTGTCTTCCCAACAAGAATGACTGGCTCGAAGCCAAAGAGCCGGTCAACAGCTTCAGAGCTCAAGAAGACAAGAACTGCTGAGGCTGAAGCCAAGAAGAGGAAACACTCTGAAGACTCTCCTACTGCCCCCACCAAGAAAAAGCAAAAACCAAGAAAGCTCGGGCTGCTCCCACAGAGCCCTTGATAGTTGAACCCATTTCTATGGTTCATCCTGACGCAGAATGTCAACTGACGGTTCATGAGCCTGCTTCCACAGAGGCTCCTGAAGCTGAAGACATTCCAGCAGCTGATCCCATCGCTGCTGAAGACATTGATCATCATGACAATCTAGAAGATGATGCAGCCCTTCCTCAGTTAGAAAACATCAAACTCATTAGCATTGGTCGTCCACTGACGCCAATTGCACAGGATGCTTCATGGGCGGATCACCCTCAAGAGGAAGAAGACTATGAGGCCCAGCCCACTCCAACTCCACAGGCGTCGTCTGCGTTCCGCAGGCTTCACAAAGGTCCAAGGCCTCAAGTCTATGCTGAAGACATTCCGGCTGCATCAGCCGCAGAAGAAGAAGTACCACAAGATCCCACTCCCCTGCTCCACCAAGAAGCAGTTCTCCAGGAGAACGTGCCTGTGACCGACCCTCCAGCTAGTCAAGTGGAGGATGAAAATCTTGAGGCTGCCACAACCAACAACGAAGCTAATGTGGAGCCCTCCCCAGCAAAAGCTTCAGAAGACAGTGAAGCCACTAATCCCGCCACTTCTGTTCCTGAGTCTGCTGCCGGTCCCCAATTCAACTATCATGTTGAGCACAGGCCTCAGGTCCAGAAGACAATCCCAAGACTGCCAAGGTTTCCAGGTCCTGCAACAGCACCTGGCTCCTTCAACATCAATGGCTTCAGGGCAGACAACACGTTCTTCAATAGCTCCAGGAACCCCTACTCAAGGGAACGGATATCATCTGATCGGTTCTGGAGCTATCCTCAGCAAAGCTATTACTCTTGCATTCTTTACAACCAAGGTCGCATCTTCCCACACAAGCGCCTTGACGTTGAAGCTATAGCTGGTCTGCCCTGTCTAGAAGAAGCGTTGGATTGCTTCAAGCAAGTGGGTCTGCTGCAATTTGTTACTGCTGAAGAGCATTGGAATGAAGAGCTACTGCTACAATTATATGCCACACTTCACATCAAAGGATACAACAGAGATCCGAAGACTTGGGTCCTGGAGTGGATGACTGGCAACGTTCATCATGAAGCCAATGCATTTGACATCATTGAGCTCACTGGCTTGCCCACTCCTGGCGATCTCTTCGAGCAAGGCTGTCAGCTGCATGCTAAAGCTATTGAGAGCATCTTTCAGCGGCCAGAACCTAATATGAGTCAAATGCTCAGCATGATGAAGCCATTGCCTCAAGATGCTGCGTATCCCACAGAGTTCTTCGTTGAAGACCTTGAGTACCTGCCCAGAACCATCTGTCACATCATCAGGCGAACTCTTTGGCCTATCAAAGGGCACTCTCCAAATGCCAAGCTTCAGGGTGCAATGAAGACTTTGGTCTTCTATATACTTCATGGCAAATGCTTCAATGCACAGGACTTCTTCATACGCCAACTTGCTGCATCAGGCATTGATCTGTTTGGTTTGAAGTTCTACGCCCCTTGGGTCATGCGGCTGATCAAGCTACACTCCGCCATCTCTTATCAGCCCTCAGCCCGCAACCATCGGATCTTCTTGCCTGACATGGACATGTCTACTGAAGCCATATACTCTGAGCCTGCCAACCAACCTCTAAGTCTTCAGAATGCAGAACATCAGAGTTTTACACAGAACGTTGAAGGCGTTGAAGCAGTTTCTCGGGTGTATCCTTTGGCTGGCACTACACGTGCACCACACCCTGCTTCCATTGAAGCCACTGACAGTGCCACTGCTTCAAGACCCAAGAAGCGCACTCGTGTTCTCAACGACCGAGAGCTTCTTGTGGCCCTACATCAGAAATAAGATAGGCATCATGACTGGTTGAAGCGTCAAATGAAAAGCCTCTTGGTGGATGTTAATCGCACTCGAAATCTTGCCACCAAGAATGCTTTCGTTGCCCATGAAACCTATCGCCGCACATGGAAAGCGCTAACGATGATGCTTTCTGAAGTTGATCTTCAAGAGGATGGCTTCACTGAGAGATTCAAGTTTGACTCCACACCTCCTCGAAGGGCTGTGCTGCTGGGAACTCCATCCCTTGAAGACTCTGAGTTCTCTTCCTCTGCTGCCACAGTCACTGCCAGAATTATTGAGGAAGAAGACGATGCTACTTCACCGCCACCTCCTTCAGCACCTCCAAGCTCTTCTGCACCGCCAAACAACACCAACAACCCTGCTACTTCACCTACTCCTCATGGGAACGAGTAGAGGCTCCATGTTTTCAAACCTTTTTGGTCATTACTAACAAAAGGGGGAGAAGCATATGAGATTGATAGTCTTCAAGCGGGTTCATATGGGCGGGTGCCTTATATTTTGCTTCGTGCTTACAACTCTCGTTTTTTTTGCTACATTTGGTTCTTATGAGTTGTAACACTTAAACTAGATGGTCGTCTGCTACTTATTTGCCACCTTGTTTTGCGAAGATAAATTCCGCATGTGCGACGATAAATTCCGCACTTAGATCATTCTGCAGTCGTCCATTTTCCATTATGCATGGCATTATCTTCATATACTTTCACATGCATAGTGGATTGTCATCATAAGTTGAAGTGGATCTCCACAAGTACCACCTGCCATGTGCATTTGCATTCCAAAAGCAAATTAACTTATATGCACATCTTCAGGGGGAGCCCTTGCAACTTATGAAGACAATTCCTTATTCTTTACAGTTTCACAGATTATATTCCCCGTTGAAAACTTCAACTAGTTTGTCATCAATCACCAAAAAGGGGGAGATTGTAAGTGCATCTAGTGCCACCCCTAGTTGGTTTTGGAGTATTGACGACAAACCTAGTTGAGGGACTAATGTGTTTGTGAGAATTGCAGAATAACACAGGTAGAAGTCCCTCATGATTCGGTTTTACTACCAGAGATGACCCCTAAAAATGTATGAACATATTGAAGTCAAAGGTGGTATATGAAGATATTCACATTGAAGACTATGACAAGAGAAGACACGATATGAAGCCTATGGAGCTCGAAGACTTAGATCTTTCGTAGTTCTTTTTCTTTTGTGTTGAGTCATAGGAACCACCGTACTGTTAAGTGGGGTCCAAGAGAACCAGTCAGAATGACTGAAGTGATGCCTAAACCAAAAAAACTTATGTCTTCGAGTGAAGACAATGAGAGCGAATCTTGTCCAGAGTCGGACAAGTCAGCTTTGCTTGTAGCCCAAGTAAAGTTGCCGTGTGAGTTTGAAATCTGACCATTGGAACACGTGTCAGTTCCTTAGTGACCCAGGGTCATTTCGGACAAATCAGGTCGGGTTGCCAAGTTGCTATAAATAGCCCACCCCCTACAACCATAAATGGTTGGCTGCTCAGATTGAAAGCATGGCTTTTGTCGTTTGAGAGCAACCCACCTCGAAGCCTTTGAGAGAGAATTCCTTGCGAGGATAAAGACCTAACCACCAGAGCCAGAGAGAATTGGGCATCACTTAAGTCTTCTTGTCTGTGTGATCTGAAGACTTATTACACTTGAGGACTGTGCATCCTCCAGCCGGTTAGGCGTCGTGTTCTGAGCTTCCAAGAGACATTGTGGATTGCCAGTGAACGAAGTCTGTGAAGGTTTGGGAGTCTACCTTGAAGACTTACCAGAGTGATTGGGCGAGGTCTATGTGACCTTAGCTCAAGGAGAATACGGTGAGGACTGGGTGTCCTGAGCTGCGTGTTCAGGACTGGGTGTCCGGGACTGTGTTTCTTAAGGTTTAAATACCTAGCCGCTCCAACCAGACGTACAGTTGTCACAGCAACTAGAACTGGTTCAACATATCATTGTCTTCAACGAGTCACTGGTTTCATCTTCACTTCATGTTACTTACTGTTACTCCTTGTGAAGTCATTGTATGTTTGCTCTATCATTTGTCTTCACTAAGTGACTGCGTGTTCTGTTTGGCTTCACAATATCTTCCTATCTGATCCTTACTACCTAGCTGCTATTAGTCTTTGTGCTTTCACTTCATTGAATACTTGACTATGGTTTGCCTAGTGTAGTCTACCTTCCGCTGCATGGTAATAGGTCTATTTTTATCATTTGTCTTCAAAACTTCCATGTTCTGAAGACTTTCATAAAAATCGCCTATTCACCCCCCCTCTAGTCGATATAACGCACTTTTAGAGACGTAATTGCCGGATTCAGGGCTCCGCAGACCCAAGAAAGGTTTGAACTCTAGGGCGTGTGCGAAGAACTCAACCTCTCTAGCCAACCAGTTCGTCACCCCCATAGCCTAGCTCGATGAACAAGAAAGGAAAGGGATACGGTAGTTTACCCAGGTTCGGGCCACATTGCAGTGTAAGCCCCTACTCCTGCTTTGTGGTGGATTAGCCTCGCGAGGGACTGAGGATGAACTAGTACAAGGGAAGAACAACCTCACGAGGTCCGCTTTAGTGTGGGTCCGAGCTAGTGAGGTCTCTCTCGGATCGCCCTTTCTAGGTGGTGGCTAAGTTATATTTATAGTGCCCTTGGTCCTCTTCCTCCAAACGAAGGCGGGAAGGGATCCCATAGTGGCCAATTTTGAAGGGGGACAAGAAGTACATCCTATCCCGACGAAAGGTGGTCTTCGCCTGCAAAGCTTCTGGTCGTGACACTGCGGTGGGCTCGGTGATGACATTCGTCCTGGTGGTCTTGGTCTTGTTGCACGGGAATGGGAACCTTTGGCTGATTCCTCGGGACCCCGCGCCTGCGCTTGTCTCCTTAGGACCAAAGAGTAAACCTGCTGCTATGTGCCCGCTGGTGCCCGCCTGGCCTCGGTCATCATGGCTGGCGTCACCTCAACCTCACGAGGTGGGCGCCTGCATAAAAATCTCCGCTCCTTAGGAGCCAGCCTGGGGAGTAGCACTGCGTTGGTTTTCCCCGAAGAGGAAGGGATGATGCAGCAAAGTAGCGTAAGTATTTCCCTTAGTTTTTGAGAACCAAGGTATCAATCCAGTAGGAGGCTACGTATGAGAATATCTAGGTATCAATCCAGTAGTTTTTGAGAATATCTAGGTATGATCATGTATATAGGCATCACGTCCGAGACAAGTAGACCGACTCCTGCCTGCATCTACTACTATTACTCCACTCATCGACCGCTATCCAGCATGCATCTAGAGTATTAAGTTAAAAACAGAGTAATCCTTAAGCAAGATGACATGATGTAGAGGGATAGACTCATGCAATGTGAAGAAAACCCCATCTTGTTATCCTCGATGGAAACAACACAATACATGCCTTGCTGCCCTTACTGTCACCGGGAAAGGACACCGCAAGATTGAACCCAAAGCTAAGCACTTCTCCCATTGCAAGAAATATCAATCTAGTAGGCCAAACCTAACTGATAATTCGAAGAGACTTGCAAAGATAACCAATCATACATAAAAGAATTCAGAGAAGATTCAAATATTATTCATAGATAGACTTGATCATAAACCCACAATTCATCGATCTCAACAAACACACCGCAAAAAGAAGATTACATCGAATAGATCTCCACAAGAGAGGGGGAGAACATTGTATTGAGATCCAAAAAGAGAGAAGAAGCCATCTAGCTACTAACTATGGACCCGTAGGTCTGAGGTAAACTACTCACACTTCATCGGAGAGGCTATGGTGTTGATGTAGAAGCCCTCCATGATCGATGCCCCCTCCGGTGGAGCTCCAGAACAGGCCCCAAGATCATATCTCGTGGATACAGATAGTTACTGCGGTGGAATTAGGATTTTGGCTCCGTATCTGATTGTTTGGGGGTACGTGGGTATATATAGGAGGAAGAAGTACGTCGGTGGAGCAACAGGGGGCCCACGAGGGTGGAAGGCGTGCCTGGGGGTAGGCGCGCCCCCTACCTCGTGGCCTCCTATTACGTGTCTTGACGTAGGTTCCAAGTCTCCTGAGTTGTATTCGATGAGAAAATCACGTTCCCAAAGGTTTCATTCTGTTTGGACTCCGTTTGATATTCCTTTTCTTCGAAACCCTAAAACAGGCAAGAAACAACAATTCTGGGCTGGGCCTCCGGTTAATAGGTTAGTCCCAAAAATAATATAAAAGTGGATAATAAAGCCCAATAATGTCCAAAACAGTAGATAATATAGCATGGAGCAATAAAAAATTATAGATACGTTGGAGACGTATCAAGCATCCCCAAGCTTAATTCCTACTCGTCCTCGAGTAGGTAAATGATAAAAACAGGATTTTTGATGCGGAGTGCTACTTGGCATAATTTTAATGTAATTCTTCTTAATTGTGGTATGAATATTCAGATCTGAAAGATTCAAGACAAAAGTTCATATTGACTTAGAAAATAATAATACTTCAAGCATACTAACAAAGCAATTATGTCTTCTCAAAATAACATGGCTAAAGAAAGTTATCCCTACAAAATCATATAGTGTGGCTATGCTCTATCTTCACCACACAAAATATTTAAATCATGCACAACCCCGATGACAATCCAAGCAATTGTTTCATACTTTTGACATTCTCAAAACTTTTTCAATCTTCACGCAATACATGAGCGTGAGCCATGGATATAGCACTATAGGTGGAATAGAGTGGTGGTTGTGGAGAAGACAAAAAGGGAGAAGATAGTCTCACATCAACTAGGCGTATCAACGGACTATGGAGATGCCCATCAATAGATATCAATGTGAGTGAGTAGGGATTGCCATGCAACGGATGCACTAGAGATATAAGTATATAAAAGCTCAAAAAGAAACTAAGTGGGTGTGCATCCAACTTGCTTGCTCATGAAGACTTAGGGCAATTTGAGGAAGCCCATTATTCGAATATACAAGCCAAGTTCTATAATGAAAAATTCCCACTAGTTTATGAAAGTGATAACATGAGAGACTCTCTACTATGAAGATCATGGTGCTACTTTGAAGCACAAGTGTGGTAAAAGGATAGTAACATTGTACCTTCTCTCTTTTTCTCTCATTTTTTTATTTTTTTATTTTTTATTTGGGCCTTTTCTCTTTTTATGGCCTCTTTTCTTTCTCTTTTTTATTTGGGCTTCTTTGGCCTCTTTTATTTATTTTTCGTCCGGAGTCTCATCCCTACTTGTGGGGGAATCATAGTCTCCATCACCCTTTCCTCACTAGGACAATGCTCTAATAATCATGATCATCACACTTTTATTTTTCTTACAACTCAACAATTACAACTCGATACTTAGAACAAAATATGACTCTATATGAATGCCTCCGGCGGTGTACCGGTATATGCAATGATGCATGAGTGACATGTATGAAATAATTATGAATGGTGGCTTTGCCACAAATACGATGTCAACTACATGATTATGCTAAGCAATATGATAATGATGGAGTGTGTCATAATAAACGGAACCGTGGAAAGTTGCATGGCAATATGTCTCGGAATGGCTATGGAAATGCCTAATAGGTAGGTATGGTGGCTGTTTTGAGGAAGGTATATGGTGGGTGTATGATACCGACGAAAAGGTGCGCGGTATTAGAGAGGCTAGCAAATGTGGAAGGGTGAGAGTGCGTATAATCCATGGACTCAACATTAGTCATAAAGAACTCATATACTTATTGCAAAAATCTACAAGTTATCAAAGCAAAGTATTACGCGCATGCTCCTAGGGGGATAGATTGGTAGGAAAATACCATCGCTCGTCCCCGACCGCCACTCATAAGGAAGGCAATCAATAAATAAATCATGCTCCGACTTCATCACATAACGGTTCACCATACGTGCATCCTACGGGAATCACAAGCTTCGACACAAGTATTTCTCATATTCACAACTACTCAACTAGCATGACTTTAATATCACCATCTCCATATCTCAAAACAATTATCAAGTATCAAACTTATCATAGTATTCAACACACTCATAAGAGAGTTTTATTATTAATCTTGCATACCAAGCATATTAGGATTTTAAGCAAATTACCATGCTATTTAATACTCTCAAAATAATCTAAGTGAAGCATGAGAGATCAATAGTTTCTATAAAACAAATCCCCCACCGTGCTCTAAAAGATATAACTGAAGCACTAGAGCAAAATTATATAACTCAAAAGATATAAGCGAAGGACATAAGTATTCTAAAAAATTCCAAATCATATATGGCTCTCTCAAAAGGTGTGTACAGTAAGGATGATTGTGGTAAACTAACAAGCAAAGACTCAAATCATACAAGACGCTCCAAGCAAAACACATATCATGTGGTAAATAAAAATATAGCTCCAAGTAAAGTTACCGATAGAAGTAGACGAAAGAGGGGATGCCTTCCGGGGCATCCCCAAGCTTTGGCTTTTAGGTGTCCTTAGATTATCTTGGGGATGCCATTTGCATCCCCAAGATTAGGCTCTTGCCACTCCTTGTTCCATAATCCATCAAATCTTTACCCAAAACTTGAAAACTTCACAACACAAAACTTAAAGTAGAAAATCTCGTGAGCTCCGTTAGCGAAAGAGAATAAAAGATCACTTCAATGTACTGTAATGAACTCGTTCTTTATTTATATGGGTGTTATAACTACTTTATTCCAACTTCTCTATGGTTTATAAACTATTTTACTAGCCATAGATTCATCAAAATAAGCAAACAACACACGAAAAACAGAATCTGTCAAAAACATAATAGTCTGTAGTAATCTGTATCTAGCGCAAGATCTGGAACCCCAAAAATTCTAAAATAAATTGCTGGACGTGAGGAATTTATCTATTAATCATCTTCAAAAATAATTAACTAAATAGCACTTTCCAAATAAAAATGACAGCAGTTCTCGTGAGCGCTAAAGTTTCCGTTTTTTTACAGCAAGTTCAACAAGACTTTCCCCAAGTCTTCCCAACGGTTCTGCTTGGCACAAACACTAATTAAACACAAAAAACACAACCAAAACAGAGGCTAGATAATTTATTTATTACTAAACAGGAGCAAAAAGCAAGGAATAAAAATAAAATTGGGTTGCCTCCCAATAAGCGCTATCGTTTAACGCCCCTAGCTAGGCATAACAAACAAGAATAGATCTAGGTATTGCCATCTTTGGTAGGCAATCCATAAGTGGCTCTCATAATAGATTCATAAGGTAATTTAATTTTATTTCTAGGAAAGTGTTCCATGCCTTTCCTTAATGTAAATTGGAACCTAATATTTCCTTCCTTCATCTCAATAATTGCACCAATCGTTCTAAGGAAAGGTCTACCAAGAATAATAGGACATGAAGGATTGCAATCTATGTCAAGAACAATAAAATCTACGGGCACATAATTCCTATTTGCAACAATAAGAACATCATTAATTCTTCCCATAGGTTTCTTAACAGTGGAATCCGCAAGGTGCAAGTTTAGAGAGCAATCATCAAAATCACGGAAACCTAACAAATCACACAAAGTCTTTGGAATCGTGGAAACACTAGCACCCAAATCACATAAAGCATAGAATTCATGATCTTTAATTTTAATTTTAATAGTTGGTTCCCACTCATCATAAAGTTTTCTAGGGATAGAAACTTCCAATTCAAGTTTTTCTTGATAAGATTGCATCAAGGCATCAACGATATGTTTACTAAACGCTTTATTTTGACTATAAGCGTGAGGAGAATTTAGCACGGATTGCGACAAGGAAATACAATCAATCAAAGAACAATTTTCGTAGTTAAATTCCTTGAAATCCATAATAGTGGGTTTAGCAACATCTAGGGTTTTAATTTCTTCAATCACACTTTTATCAAATTTAGCATCAAGATCAAAAGATTCAGAATTCTTGGAACGCCTTCTAGGTAAAGGTGGATCATATTCAGTCCCATCATTATCAAGATTCATATTGCAAAACAAAGATTTAATAGGGGACACATCAATAACTTTTAGATCTTCATCATTATTTTCATAGGAACTAGAAGAACACGCTTTTATAAAGGCATCTTTCTTAGCACGCATCCTAGCGGTTCTTTCTTTGCACTCATCAATGGAAATTCTCTTGGCTTTGAGAGACTCATTGATATCATGCTTAGGTGGAATAGATCTAAGTTTCAAAGAATCAACATCAAGAGCAATTCTATCAACGTTCCTAGCCAAATCATCAATCTTAAGCAATTTTTCTTCAATCATAGCATTAAAATTCTTTTGCGAAGTAATAAATTCTTTAATATTAGAATCAAAAACAGAGGGCATCTTATTATAATTTTCATAAGAATTGTTGTAGGAATTACCATAATTATTAGAGGGATTACTAGGATAAGGCCTAGGATTGAAATTTCCTCTATACGCGTTGTTACCAAAATTGTTCCTACCAACAAAATTCACATCCACAGATTCATTATTATTCTTAATCAAAGTAGACAAGGGCATATCATTAGGATCAGAAGAAACACTCTTATTAGCAAATAATTTCATAAGTTCATCCTTCTTTCTACTCAAAACATTAATTTCTTCTATCGCATGCACCTTTTTATTAGTAGATCTTTCAGTATGCCATTGAGAATAATTAACCATAATATTATCTAGGAGTTTAGTAGCTTCTCCTAAAGTGATTTCCTTAAAAGTACCTCCCGCGGCCGAATCTAAAAGATTTCTAGAAGCAAAATTCAATCCGGCAGAAAATTTTTGTATAATCGTCCATAAATTTAAACCATGAGTAGGGCAATTATGTATCATTAATTTCATTCTCTCCCAAGCTTGTGCAACATGTTCATGATCAAGTTGCTTAAAGTTCATAATATCGTTTCTAAGAGAGATGATCTTAGCGGGAGGAAAATACTTAGAGATAAAAGCATCTTTGCACTTGTTCCATGAATCAATACTATTTTTAGGCAAAGACGAAAACCAAAGCTTTAGCACGATCTCTAAGCGAAAAAGGAAATAGCTTCAATTTAACAATATCATTATCCACATCTTTCTTCTTTTGCATGTCACACAAATCAACGAAGCTATTTAGATGGGTAGCGGCATCTTCACTAGGAAGGTCGGAGAACGGATCTTTCATAACAAGATTCAGCAAAGTAGCATTAATTTCACAAGATTCGACATCGGTAAGAGGAGCAATCGGAGTGCTAATAAAATCATTGTTGTTGTTATTGGTGAAGTCACACAATTTAGTATTATCTTGAGCCATCGTGACAAGCAAGAAAACTAACACACAAGCAAACAAAAAGCAAGCGAACAAAAAGAGGCAAATAGCGGGAGGATAGAGAGAGAGAAGGCAAATAAAACGGCAAGGGTGAAGTGGGGGGAGAGGAAAACGAGAGGCAAATGGCAAATAATGTAATGCGGGAGATAAGGGTATGTGATGGGTACTTGGTATGTTGACTTTTGCATAGACCTCCCCGGCAACGGCGCCAGAAATCCTTCTTCCTACCTCTTTTAGCACTGCGTTGGTTTTCCCCGAAGAGGAAGGGATGATGCAGCAAAGTAGCGTAAGTATTTCCCTCAGTTTATGAGAACCAAGGTATCAATCCAGTAGGAGGCTACGTGCGAGTCCCTCGCACCTGCACAAAACAAATAAATCCTCGCAACCAACGCAAATAGGGGTTGTCAATCCCTATAGGGCCACTTACGAGAGTGAGATCTGATAGATATGATAAGATAATATTTTTGGTATTTTTATGATAAAGATGCAAAGTAAAATAAAGGCAAAGTAAATAGCAAAGTAAATAACTAAGTAGTAGGAGATTGATATGATAAAGATAGACCCGGGGGCCATAGGTTTCACTAGTGGCTTCTCTCGAGAGCACAAGTATTCTACAGTGGGTGAACAAATTACTATTAAGCAATTGACAGAATTGAGCATAGTTATGAGAATATCTAGGTATGATCATGTATATAGGCATCACGTCCGAGACAAGTAGACCGACTCCTGCCTGCATCTACTACTATTACTCCACTCATCGACCGCTATCCAGCATGCATCTAGAGTATTAAGTTAAAAACAGAGTAACGCCTTAAGCAAGATGACATGATGTAGAGGGATAGACTCATGCAATATGAAGAAAACCCCAGCTTGTTATCCTCGATGGCAACAATACAATACGTGCCTTGCTTCCCTTACTGTCGCCGGGAAAGGACACCGCAAGATTGAACCCAAAGCTAAGCACTTCTCCCATTGCAAGAAAGATCAATCTAGTAGGCCAAACCAAACCGATAATTCGAAGAGACTAGCAAAGATAACCAATCATACATAAAAGAATTCAGAGAAGATTCAAATATTATTCATAGATATACTTGATCATAAACCCACAATTCATCGATCTCAACAAACACACCGCAAAAAGAAGATTACATCGAATAGATCTCCACAAGAGAGGGGGAGAACATTGTATTGAGATCCAAAAAGAGAGAAGAAGCCATCTAGCTACTAACTATGGACCCGTAGGTCTGAGGTAAACTACTCACACTTCATCGGAGAGGCTATGGTGTTTATGTAGAAGCCCTTCGTGATCGATGCCCCCTCCGGCGGAGCTCCGGAACAGGCCCCAAGATGGGATCTCGTGGATACAGAAAGTTATTGCGGTGGAATTAGGGTTTTGGCTCTGTATCTGATCGTTTGGGGGTATGTGGGTATATATAGGAGGAAGAAGTACGTCGGTGGAGCAACAGGGGGCCGACGAGGGTGGAGGGCGCGCTTGGGGGGTAGGCACGCCCCCTACCTCGTGGCCTCCTGTTACGTGTCTTGACGTAGGGTCCAAGTCTCCTGAGTTGTATTCGATGAGAAAATCACATTCCCGAAGGTTTCATTCCGTTTGGACTCTGTTTGATATTCCTTTTCTTCGAAACCCTAAAACAGGCAAAAAACAGTAGGTTAGTCCCAGAAATAATATAAAAGTGGATAATAAAGCCCAATAATGTCCAAAACAGTAGATAATATAGCATGGAGCAATCAGAAATTATAGATACGTTGGAGACGTATCAGGGAGCCGCTCCCTTCGGAGGCCTTGGTGTCGTCCGCCTCGCGAGGCTTGGCCCCTCGCGGGGGTCTTGTCTTGAAGGTGCTGAAGATGGGTCGTACCAGGCCATCGATGGAGCCACGCCATGGGCCACAGGCATGCATGTCTAGGTACCCTGGTTCCCAGAACGCTGATAGTAGCCCGCGGGCCCAAGGCGCGCTCGGACTTGGCTTCGAGGCAAAGCCAAAGGGCAAGGGCGAAGTGTCGCGGGTCCCAATGACCTGCTTACCAAGTCGACGTATGGCGCTTGATAGGACGTGGGCATCTCCACTTCCCCTCACCGTCTCGGCAACCGCCCGACTTGACAACTACGTGATGCATGAAGAGAAAACCATCATTGCTTGGAATCTCAGGAGGCCGGTGACTGGCCTCCCTTGGCTATAAATGCGAGAGGGGGCGGAGCCCCCTTCTCATCTTCATCTTCTCGCCGCTTGCTCCTCCTTCTTCCTCTTCGTTCTGCCATCTTGCCAGAGTGTTCATGGCGCTAGCGAGGAGGTTTTCCGCCACGGAGAAACGAAAGGCCCCCAAGGAAGGGCCAGGCTCGCCGCCGCCCAAGAGAGGCTGTGGATGCCCCCGCAAGCAGGCCGCGACGCCAGCGGTGGCTCCTCGAGGGCGCGAACGCACCCCTTCAAAGGCTGACGCTCCCTCCAAAAATTGCGGAGGTACTTCTTCCCACGGCGAAAGTTGCCGCGGGCGGGGCGGCCCCGGCGACGGGGGAAGGCATGTGGCAGCCGTTCGGCCGCCACGTCTGTGCTCCCACTCGGCCGCCGCGTTCCTGGAGTTCGTGGTGTGGTCGAAGAGGCCCGCAGGCATCTGGTTTCAGCTTCTGCGCTTCTTTGCGGGCACGCTGCCAGCCGGGGGACCCGGCGGCCTCTGCCTGCAGGCCGACGGGTGCTGTGGCGAGGCCTCATGGGTGGAGTTCGTGGTCACCGCCGCCGGCAATGTGGTCCTGAACTGCGGGTGGCAGCCGTTCACCCACGCGCGACCTACATGGGAGGTGCACCCTCCACTTTAGGTATAACTGCATCTCGACCCTCTACGTCAGGGTCTTCGGGGAAGACGACCGGCACCGGGGGTGGTGCCCGAAGAGCAACAACGACGACGAGGACAACGACGATGGCCGGAGAGGCGGCGTCATCGCTGGTGGTGAGCTTGTCCTCAGCGACAGTCGCGCCATCTCCAGCGGCGGCGGCTCCTCTTCTGGGGAGGGCACGAGCGACGACAACTACGACGAACCGCCACACCGCCGGGCTCAAACCGGGGAGGGCGACGAGCCACCTCGTCGGCGCGCCCTAGTGAAGCAGGAGTGATACATCTCCAACGTATCTACTTTTCCTAACACTTTTCGTCTTGTTTTGGACTCTAATTTGCATGATTTGAATGAAACTAACCCCGGACTGGCGTTGTTTTCAGTAGAACTACCATGGTGTTGTTTTTGTGCGGAAATAAAAGTTCTCGGAATGGAACGAAACTTTGCAAGGATTTTTTATATAAATAAAGAGAATTTCTGGAGCCAAGATCCACCGAAGGGGGGGGGGGGGAACCTAGGTGGGCACAACCCACCAGGGCGCCCCCCTCTTGGCGCACCCAGGTGGGTTGTCCCCACCTGGTGGCCCCGTAGACCCTTAAACCGACACTATAAAATCCTATTTTCCATAAAAAATCAGGGAGAAAGAATTATCGCGATCCACAAGACGGAGCCGCCGTCACCTCCTGTTCTTCATCGGGAGGCCAGATATGGAGTCCGTTTGGGGCTCCGGAGAGGGGGGGGGTCTTCTTTCTTCATCATCACCAACCCTTCTCCATCGCCAATTCCATGATGCTCCCCACCCAGAGTAAGTAATTCCTTCGTAGGCTCACTGGTCGGTGAGGAGTTGGATGAGATTCATCATGTAATCGAGTTAGTTTTGTTAGGGCCTGATCCCTAGTATCCACTATGTTCTAAGATTGATGTTGCTATGACATTGCCATGCTTAATGCTTGTCACTTTGAACCCGGGTGCCATGATTTCAGATCTCAACCGTTTATGTTATCACCATTATATCTATGTTCTAGATCCGATCTTGCAAGTTATAGTCACCTACTACATGTTATGATCTAGCAACCCCAGAGTGACAATAGTCGGGACCACTCCTGGTGATGACCGTAGTTTGAGGAGTTCATGTATTCACTGTGTGTTAATGCTTTGTTCCGGTTCTCTATTAAAAGGGGGGCTTAACATCCCTTAGTTTCCAATTGGACCCCGCTGCCACGAGAGGGTAGGACAAAAGATGGCATGCAAGTTCTTTCCATAAGCATGTATGACTATTTACGGAATACATGCCTACATTATATTGATGAACTGGAGCTAGTGCCGCATCGCTCTAGGTTATAACTGTCTCATGATGAATTGTTGGGGAATGCAGTATTTCAAAAAAATTCCTACAATCAGGCAAGATCTATCTAGGAGATGCATAGCAACGAGAGGGGAGAGTATGTCTATGTACCCTCGTAGACCGAAAGCGGAAGCGTTATGAAACGGGGTTGATGTAGTCGAACGTCTTCGCGATCCAACCGATCAAGTACCGAACGCACGACACCTCCGTGATCTGCACACGTTCAGCTCAATGACTCCCCTCGTACTCTTGATCCAATTGAGGCCGAGGGAGAGTTTCGTCAGCACGACGGTGTGATGACGGTGACGATGAAGTTACCGATGCAGGGCTTTGCCTAAGCACTACAATGATATGACCGAGGTGGAATTCTATGGAGGGGGCACCACACACGGCTAAACAATCAACTTGTGCATCTATGGGGTGCCCCCTCCCCCGTATATAAAGGAGTGGAGGAGGGGAAGGCCGGCCCTCTCTATGGCGCGCCCCAAGGGGGATTCCTACTCCTAGTTGGAGTAGGTTTCCCCCCTTTCCCTAGTTGGAGTAGGAGAAGAAGGAAGATGGGTAAGGAGAGAAGGAAAGGGGGGCTGCCCCTTCCCAATTCAGATTGGGCTTGGGGTGAGGGAGTCCTGGACTAAGGGGTCCTCGGGCGTCCGGCCTATTAGACATGGGCCAGACTGATGGGCTGTGAAGATACAAAGACTGAAGACTCTACTCGTGTCCGGATGGGACTCTCCTTGGCGTGGAAGGCAAGCTTGGCGACCAAATATGAAGATTCCTTTATCTGTAACCGACCTTATGTAACCCTAGATCCCTCCGGTGTCTATATAAACCGGAGGTCTAGGTCCATAGATATATATCCTCATAATCATAGTCAGACAGGCTAGACTTTTAGGGTTTAGCCATTACGATCTCGTGGTAGATCAACTCTTGTAATACTCATGTTCATCAAGATCAATCAAGCAGGAAGTAGGTTATTGCCTCCATAGAGAGGGCCCGGACCTGGGTAAACATTGTGTCCCCTGTCTCCTGTTACCATCGACCTTAGACGCACAGTTCGGGCCCCCCTACCCGAGATCCGCCGGTTTTGACACCGACATTGGTGCTTTCATTGAGAGTTCCACCGTGACGTCGAAAGATAGAGTCGATGGCTCGCCTTGCTCTCAAGGACAACGTAACCTCTGGAGGAGCACTGGCCCCAGGCCAAACCCTCCGGCTGGGCAGCTTCATCATGACCGCCCGTTCGGCCGTTAAGCCGACGATGACTTCTCGGGTCATCGAAAATCCCCTCCATGTTGACTCCAAATACTCCAAGCAGATGGATCCGGCGAAGCTGTCATCTTTAAAGGAGCCCCTAGATCACATCGCCGCCCTGGGGGTCGCCACAGACTATGATCGAATTGGGCTTAAACCCGACCAGAGAGAAATTAAAACTCTGCTGATCACCCATCAAATAGCGGTAGTAGAGGAGCAAAACGAAA
Source organism: Triticum dicoccoides (assembly GCF_002162155.2). Taxonomy (NCBI): domain Eukaryota; kingdom Viridiplantae; phylum Streptophyta; class Magnoliopsida; order Poales; family Poaceae; genus Triticum; species Triticum dicoccoides. Next base: position 258,113,252 of record NC_041392.1, read on the forward strand.
ACTCTTCCTCTATATTGAGGACGAACTACATTCAGATCTCCGAGCATGAAGAGCCGGACACCTACCTGCAGAAAGACATGCCTTGTCCTCTGAACATAGAATCGGATGACAAGCCCAAAAAATCAGTTGACATCCCGGAGCCCGAACTATTAAGTTCGGAAGTTCTTCAAACTCCGGATCCTAAATTGGGTCCGGGTTCGGGTTTCAAACCACCCACCCACCTAGATATAAGCGCTCTCATGGGCATACAACAGCAGTCTCAGGAAACGGTCCACCATTTCTGGGCCAGATTCCTTCTTGTCAAAGATAAGATTGAAGATTGCCGTGACGAAGACGCGATTTCAGCGTTCCACAACAATTGCATGGATGAAGGAATCCTCAACGCCATCAACCGTCGTCGCATATCACGCTTTGCAGACTTGGCAACCATAGTATACAAGTACTGTGCAATGGAAAGCGCCTGGAAAACTCAGGCAGCTCGCTGGGAACCGCCGGTTTCCACCCAGCCCCTCGTTCAGGTGAAAGGACGCACCCTCGTGGCGTGCCCAGCCCAATGGTAAACAAATATAAGCCCGTTACAGGACATAGAACCATTCTGGAGGGATGGCTCGATGGACCATGCAAGTTACACGCAACACCGGATACTATATCAACCCACAGCCTTAGAGCATGTTGGATACTCCGGCAGGTGGCCAAGAGCGGCGAGGATATCCTCACCAAAAACAACCCAGAGCAATATCCCCCAGAAGAAGACGGCCTCAGAGTATTGACGGTCTTCGAGGCTTTCACTTCAAACAGTAAGCGCAAAAGGGCACTCCGCGACCTTGCTGAAGTCTGCCAAATCACAGCAACAAACCCTTGGAATGATACGGCCATAACTTTGAATGCCGATGACGAACCAAAATTCAGGACAGTTCGGGCCCCAGCCGCCTTGGTCCTCAGTCCAATCATGGACGGCTTCCGGCTCACCAAGGTTCTCATGGACAACGGCAGCAGACTAAATCTTATTTATGAGGATACACTCAGTAAAATGGAAATAGACAGGAGCTGCATCAAGCAAACTAGCACGACCTTCCGAGGAATTATTCCTAGTCGGGAGGCGTGATGCATGGGAAAAATCACGCTCGATGTGGTATTTGGCACACCCGAGAACTACCGGACTGAAGAATTAATCTTCCAAGTTGCCCCTTTCAACAGTGGATATCACGCCCTATTGGGGCGAGATGCATTTACACGCTTCCAAGCTATACCTCACTACGGGTATATGAAGCTCAAGATACCCGGGCCCAATGGCATAATCACTCTCGCTAGTGATCCAGACATAGCACTCCACGCGGAAAATAAAACCACATCCCTGGCCCTTGAGGTATTATCTGAAGCCCTAGCGACCTAAGAATTAACTGCATTACGCTCCACGGTGGATAGGGACGATGTAATCCTGGACAAACGACCCAAATCCACCTCCTTCAAACCAGCAGAAGAAATAGTCAAATTCCAAGTCCATCCAACGAACCCCAAGAAGACATCATCTATCAGGGCACAACTAGACCCAATGATCGACACCGCGCTACGAGAATTTTTGCGTGAAAACGGGGATATATTCGCCTGGCACCCTTCTGATATGCCAGGAATCCCACGTAGATTGGCCGAACACAGCCTCAATATATTGAAGGGAAATAAACCAGTCAAGCAAATATTGCGACACTTTTCCGAACCCAAACGTCAAGCTATGGGGAAGGAGCTAGCCAAGCTAATTGAGGCCAGATTCATTAGAGAAATAAAACACCCGGACTTGCTAGCAAACTTGGTGATGGTGCCAAAGAAGGATAAATCCTGGCGCCTGTGCATTGATTTCAAAGACCTCAATAAGGCCTGCCCTAAGGATCCCTTCCCACTCCCCCGCATCGACCAGATCATTGATGCCACCGCAGGACACGACTCACTGTGCTTCCTCGACGCATATTCCGGATACCATCAAAACAAAATGAAGGAGTCCGACCAAGCCGCAACGACGTTCATTACCCCATATGGGCCATTCTGCTTCAACACCATGCCCTTCGGGCTCAAAAACGCCAGGGCCACCTACCAACGCATGATTCAAACATGCCTGGAGAAACAGATGTGCAAGACAGTTGAAGCATACGTGGAGGACGTCATCATTAAAACTAGGCACGTCGATTCACTAATAGACGATTTACGTCTCACATTCAGCAACCCCCATGCATATGACATCAAGCTCAATTCAGAAAAGTGTGTTTTCGGCGTCCCTGCCGGAAAGCTACTGGGCTTCATCGTTTCCAATAGAGGAATTGAAGCAAATCCAGCCAAAATCCGAGCTTTGTCACTACTGGCCACGCCAACGGACCTTAAATAGGTCCAAAAACTCGCAGGATGCGTGGCAGCTCTAAGACGCTTTATCTCCAGATTGGGAGAAAAGGCATTGCCACTGTATCGCCTCCTCCGGCGCACCGATCACTTCGAGTGGACGGATGCGGCAACAGCTGGACTGGAAGAAAAAAAAACCCTTCTTGCAAGCAACCCAATCTTTGCCATGCCGAACGTCGGCGAACCCATGTTATTATACATATCGGCAACACACCAGGTGGTGAGTGCCGTGCTCGTTGTTGAGCAAGAACAGGACGGACACAAATTCCCGCTTTAGAAGTCAGTATATTACGTATCCACTGTCCTCACACCATGCAAATCCCGGTACCCTCATTATCAAAAGATAGCATACGCGGTCTTCATGGCATCCCGGAAGCTACGACACTACTTCCAAGAATGTTCTATCATGGTGGCTTCCGAAGTACCACTCAATGACATAATAAACAACCGTGATGCTACGGGCCAAATAGCCAAATGGGCCATTGAGCTTCTTCCATTCGACATAACATACAAACCGCGTTGAGCCATCAAATCCCATGTACTGGCGGACTTCGTCGCCGAATGGACAAAGGCCGAACTCCCTAAAGAGTACGACACATATTCCAACTGGGTTATGTACTTTGATGGTTCCAAAATGCTGGCAGGATTAGGAGTGGGCGTCGTTTTAACGTCCCCCACTAGAGACGTAGTACAGTACGTGCTCCAAATATTATACACAGACTCCAATAACAACAGCCGAATATGAGGCCTTATTGCATGGTCTCCAAATGACTGTCTCCATGGGCATACAACGCCTGATAGTGCGCGGGGACTCAAACCTCGCAATATCTCAAATAAATGGAGATTTTGATGCCAAAGATCCGAAGATGGCAGCTTATCGCAATGCCGTCCTAAAAATGCCGGCTCGGTTCGAGGGGCTCGAGTTTCATCACATGGCTCGAGAAAAGTAATCAAGCGGCGGACGTCCTTGCTTGCATCGGCGCTAAGCGCGACCTCGTCCCACCTAACATCTTTCTAGAAAGGCTTTTTAAGCCGTCCGTGGTGTGGCAAGGGGAGAGCGGCAACACCAGTCCGGATCCGAACACAACCCCAGATTCTGAACACAACGATATCATCGGGGGCTCAACCACCGAAATAACACCGTCGACCCATCTCATCATGGCAGTCATTGCCCCATGGACCGAACCCTTCTTGTCCTACCTTAATAGGAGAGAACTCCCGGAGGATCAGAATGAGGCTCGCCGCATTGTCCAGCGTTCGAAGGCCTCCAAGGTTCACGACGCAGTGCTCTACAAGAAAAGCGCTACCGGAGTTCTTCAAAGATGTATCTTCGAGGACGAGGGGCGACAACTCTTGGCTAAAATTCATTTCGGTCTCGGCGGTCACCATGCCGCAGCTCGGGCCCTTGTTAGCAAGGACTTCCGTACAGGTTTTTACTGGCCGACGGCCCGAGAAGATGCGCAGGACCTTGTCGAACGTTGCGTCGGATGCCAACTCTTCGCCAACCAAAGCCATATGCCCCTTACTGCTCTACAAACAATCCCCATCACTTGGCCTTTTGCGGTCTGGGGGCTCGATATGGTCGGACCCCTTAAAGGAGGAAGCCATAAGAGAAAGTATCTACTGGTCATGGTGGATAAATTCACTAAGTGGATAGAGGCCAAACCAGGTAAAACAGCCGAGGCGGGGCCAGTGATAGAATTCATATCCAGCATGGTGCACCGTTATGGTGTTCCACACAGCATCATCACCGATAAACGGCTCCAATTTCACAGCCGATGAGGTGAAAACTTGGTGTGCTAATCTGGGCATTAAGCTCGATTACGCCTCTTTCTATCACCCACAAACAAAAGGTGAAGTTGAACGGGCCAATGGTCTTATTATGAGCGGCATCAAACCCAGACTAGTGCGGTCTTTGAGAGAATCAGACAAGCACTGGGGCGAGGATCTTGACTCCGTACTCTGGGGGCTGCGGACCACGCCCAACCGCACTACTAGATATACACCTTTCTTCATGGTGTACGGCGTGGAGGCTGTGTTGCCCTGCGATATTATTCATGACTCACCTCGAGTGCGCATGTACGAAGAGAGAGGCTGAGCTTGATCGGTAGGACAACCTAGATGCCCTGGAGGAAGAGCGCGAGGTTACAAAAGCCCGTTCCGCATTTTATCAACAACAGGCCCGCAGATATCAAAGCAGAGAAGTACGGGCCAAGACTTATAATGTTGGCGAACTCGTTCTACGCTTGCCGGAGAATAAAAAGGACAAACTCAAGCCCAAGTGGGAAGGTCCCTTCATCATTGACGAAGTTCTCACTGGAGGAGCGTACCGCCTGCATGCTGCATCAGACAATCGCCTAGAGCCGATCCCCTGGAACGTGGCCAAACTCCGAAGATTCTATGCCTAGCACCGAACTATTTGTTCGTCTCCTTCTCCCTATTGTTTCCTTTATTTTTTCCTCTCTTTTCATTCTTATTTTTTTCTAAGCCTTAAAGCTTTCACACGGCTAAATCGTGCACCTATGATGTACACATCCTCGAACATGTACGTCCATTATACCTGGGGGCTTCCCGAATAGAATCTTATTCTTATTTTCCGAGCATCAAGCTCATCAAATATGGGTTTTCCCATATGTACCGTTTCTTCACCATTATATGCATCGATATGACTTAAGTTTTGGCCAAGCTGGGTTGACTAGCTCCTGTGCTTATGCCCTATGTTCCCGTTAGTTTGGCTAGAGCATAAAGGGAGCACCTCTGCGATTGTTACTGCTCGGTCATCCGGATGTGTACCTCGGACTAGGTGAAGTCGAAAGCTAGCATTCTTAAGGGAATATTCGGTCGGCGGACTAAAGATGTTTTATATTCCTTCCACTATGAAACCCCAGATGATTACCTATACTGTGATGTTACCAATCACAGTTTGGACATGCATTTTAACGCATGCACACCCAGGGAAAGGAATCCTTAACGGAACTATTCTCTCTGGAAGATGTTTCTTACAATCATGATGTAATATAACATAACTAGCCGGATACAACTTGTTTGTTCAAGCAACTATGACCCCTACACCTGGTTTCCACGCATACCCCGGTCTATTTTACCGCTCAGGTATTCGGAAACACTCCTCACCTTCGGGTCCAGAGGTCGAAGCGAAAAGGTCTGCCATGACAATCGTTTTTACAATTCAGCTAGAGTTACATATGTCAAGGAAAGTACATAGTCACTAGGACTAAAAAAATTCCTCCTCTATACCATCCAGTAGGTTGTCTAACTTACAATCCTGCTGGGAATACTTGGCGGCTACTTCTAATTCGTCATATACGAAATCAACGGGAACTTCCATCTGACCCTAGAGGTCCGACCCGAGCCATGGCCCAGTCTTCTCGTGCACCTTCCCGGCAGGCCAATATCTTCGACAGTCAAAAAGTGCCGCCACGCTCCCTTGAATAGCTATATAAGCTCCTCCATCTTTCTTGGAGGGGAGGCAGATGGCCATCACACCTTGGCAACACTTTGCATTGCCTGCCGAGCCTGCTCATGCACTTGCGGCAGCTCTTGTAGCAGATCGCTCGAGAATCCGGACATCTCCTCTTCGGGACGACCGGTCAGCATACCTGCAGACATAACTCTATTAGTCCCCTCTATCTCCAATTATTTGAAGGTAAGTTCGACTACATACTGCATATGCAGCCTTGCAGCCTTTTATTCTCCTTTACGGAGTGAGCCAGCTGGGCCCGTACATCTTTCAGTTCCTCGCCCAGTTGGGTATTCAAATCCTAGAGCTTGTTTTTCTCCATCACGACTTTTGTTAGCACACGCTCGCCCATGGCTAGCAGTTTTTTGGCTTCTCATTCTCCGCCTTGAGCGGCTTTCAGTTGCTCTTGCAGTTGATCTAATGATCCTATTAAGAGGTGAGCAACCGTGTTAGCATTATTGGTATACCATTATGTTTTCTCGATGGAGGGGAACATTACCAAGAGACGCCTTCTTGGATTTCTCCAGTTCGGCATTGGCAGCAGTTAGCTGGGTCCGATACTTTTCTAGTTCCTGAGATAACAGGTTGTTCTTCTCCGTAAGCACCTGGTTATACAATGATCCTTAAATCAGTTGTATCAACTGCTTTAAGTCTTGGGGCTACTGGTGTATGATTATTAAATCTACGCTTATCTGCATATCTTTCAGATGCTGGTCCGTGGCTCTGGCAAGCCCATCCCGAGCAGCTCGGATGTACGCATTGGCCGAGCTGAAGGCATCAAATGCCTCCTTTGAAAAGCCGGGGCCACGAAGAGCGGCCCTCCGACGACGATGATTCATGGCGCTCTCCACTTTAGAGTTCATGACGGACATATTGTCTGAATCCTCTGTGGAAGGACAGTTTGGCGCCACTCCCATGTCAGCCCCCGTCCTTAGGGCAGGGTCCCGAACCTGACTAGTGGAGGCACGTTCGGCTGGATCACCGGACACAGTCCATCGGATAATTTTCCTGATAGAATGCGGCGAATGGCATCACGATTTAATGTGGCGATCAGAAGGTGTATTCTTGAAAAGAAATACTTACCTCTTTGACGATGGCTCTGTCGTGTTATCATTTGCCTACCTCTTCGAAGATATGCTCGGTGCGGGCGCCGTTCTCCTCGGAGACGCTTCTAGTGCATGTTGTAGCGTCGAGCGCCTCCCCTTTGGAACACAAAATAGTGTGGTGGGTGAGGCATACTAAGGAAACTCTTTCGAAGAAGGTGTCTTTTAAATTACTCACATGCGAAGCAGGGAGGAGACCGGGGTAATCGGCAATGATGGGTACTTCCGTACCATTGTAACTCGTCTGATAGAATTTTCCATCCTTGAGATCCACAAATATGTCCGGATCTTCTTCGAATCCAGGGTCAAGGTCCCGGTTGTGACCCTCTGGCTGGGGAGCGGGGCTATGGATCCCTTCGATAGCCTTCCGCCATTCCTGTAGCGAGTGGATAGGTTACTTTCCATCAAAAATAATTCAGGGAGAGGAGTAAAATGGTGGGATCGGAGCTTACCCAGCTGGGAGGATTATACATGGAAAATCCATCTCGACGTTGGAGACGAGTGAACTCCTCCTTCTCCCCTTTGTACAGTTCGGCTAACATTTTGACTGAAGCGGCGGGGGTTTTCAAACCCTTCCGACGGTAGCGTGAGGCGTCATCCTCCCCATTATAGTGCCACATGGGAAGCCCTCTGTATTGGAGTGGTTGGACCCCCCGCACTATGGAGATCGCCATTACCTCGACTATTCACAATCCGAACTGGGCGAGCATCTTAATCTTGCCCATCATCTGACTGACTTTTGCGCTATCCTCCTCCTCGAGGCTCCGAGGACGTCAGCTATGGAGTTTCTTCAACAGAGCGCTTGAAAACTTGGGGAGGCCCATTCGGACTGGGTCAGGAAGAGCGACGTCATCAATATAGAACCATTCGGAAGGCCACTCTTAGGAAGCCTTCTTCGGCATGCCGGACAGGTATCCGGTCCCGGCGATGCGCCACACTTCGGCTCCTCCCACTTCTAATATTGACCCCCCTTGATTACAAGGTACGAGGTAGAACAGTCTTCTCTATAAATCAAAATGGGCCTCACAGCCTAGGAATAGCTCGCATAGAGCAACATAACCCGCAATGTGCAGGATGGAGGCAGGAGTGAAACTATGCAGTTGGAGGCCATAATACTCCAGAAGCCCTCGGAGGAAGGTATGGATTGGAAATCCGATGCCTCTTAGCAAGAAGGGTACGAAGCATACTCGTTCCCCCTGGACGGATTGGGGAAGTTCTCCACTTGAACCCCTGCCATTAAAGGACGCCAACCCTGCTCGTACGGGGACTAGATCCACGGGAGGAAGAAAGCCCTGTTTTTGCAGCTTCGACAGCTGACTGTGAGACGGAGCATCTCTCCCAATCACCCTTTTCAGAGCCGTGGGGACGAGAGGAAGAGCTGGGAGCATTAGCCATGTTGGGGTGGTTCCTCTTAGCAAGCTCTGAGGATTTTTTCTGCGGGGTGTGGAATGGATCTGAGATCTATTCTTTTTAAATAGGCACCTCTCTTGTATGGTCAGGGTGGTTGTCAGTGTCAAAACCGGCGGATCTTGGGTAGGGGGTCCTGAACTGTGCGTCTAGGTCGGATGGTAACAGGAGGCAGGGGACACGAAGTTTTACCCAGGTTCGGGCCCTCTTGATGGAGGTAAAACCCTACATCCTGCTTGATTAATATTGATGATATGGGTAGTACAAGAGTAGATCTACCACGAGATCAGAGAGGCTAAACCCTAGAAGCTAGCCTATGGTATGATTGTATGTTGTGATTGTTGTCCTACAGACTAAAACCCTTTGGTTTATATAGACACTGGAGAGGGTTAGGGTTACACAAGGTCGGTTACAGAGGAGATATCCATATACGTATTGCCTAGCTTGCCTTCCACGCCAAGTAGAGTCCCATCCGGACACGAGATGAAGTCTTCAATCTTGTATCTTCATAGTCTAACAGTCCGGCCAATGGAGATAGTCCGGCTGTTCGGAGACCCCCTAATCCAGGACTCCCTCAGTAGCCCCTGAACCAGGCTTCAATGACGATGAGTCCGACGCGCAGTATTGTCTTTGGTATTGCAAGGCGGGTTCCTTCTCCGAATACATTACAGAAGAATTTGAATACAAGGATAGTGTCCAACCCTGCAAAATAAGTTCCACATTCCACCGCAGAGAGAATAATATTTTCGCAGATCTAATTTGCTGGCTTGTTTTGTCAGCATGACGTTACGTCATGGCCCGGTGATTATTTGAACCTTTTCTTTTAACCAGCTCCACACATAACGCGAGGCGGTTTCCTGACACGTCTTGTCAAAGCGGAGATCATGTTTCCCCAATTACGGGATTCTCATTAATGCGGTTGTGGGTAACCCAACCGTGTCTAGGACTCCTAGATTATAGGCAAGTCCTAAACGGCTATGGAGAGGACGCTTGATATTCACCCTCTTTATAAGGGACAAGGTTTTCGCTTTTTCCTTCTCGTGCTCAATCGAACCCTTCCCCCGCCTCGAGTTCTAACACCCAAAGCCCAGGTTAGGTGCTCCGGATCTTCAATCATGTCCAGATCCAGCCTTCAAGCCCGATGGATGCCCTCCTCTATTACGGAAGAGGACATTAAGAAGTTGAGGGAGGCCAGATACCTAACCGCCGAGGTTTCGAATCGGCTGCCTGCTCGAGGGAAGATCGTCCCTACTCCCGAACCCAACGAGAACGTCGTGTTCGTCTCCCACTTCCTCCGAGGTCTAGGCCTCACTCTGGATCCCTTCGTCAGGGGTTTGATGTTCTATTACGGGCTAGATTTCCACGATCTAGCTCCGGACTCCTTTCTCCACATCTCGACATTTATTGTCGTGTGTGAGGACTTCGTCCGCGTTACCCCTCACTTCGGCCTGTGGCTCAAGACCTTTGAAGTAAAGCCGAAGATGATCGAGGGGCAACATGAAGCGTGTGGAGGTGCATCAATAGGCAAGATGGCAGGAGCTCCATCGCCGAAAGGTTCCTTTCCAGAAGTGTCTGAATTATGGCAACGGGTGTGGTTTTACGTCACGGCTCCCAGAAGTGCCAAGTGGGCGGCTGCCCCCGCTTCCGCTCGGGCCCCCCACGACAACTGATGTCATGGATTAGTAGAGGTCTGAGCTGGGGTCTAGCCAAGGACGTGCCTATACCGCAAAGCCGCATCCGAGATCTCTTCGAGGGAGATTTTAATTTGGTTGTGGTAATACAAGTTATGTTGGTTCGTCAAGTCCAGCCTTGCAAACGCCGACCCCTTTGCTTGTGGGAGTTCAAACCAGAGGGACCGCGTGCCATTCAAAGTTTCCTCGGCCTGACGCACGAGGAGATGTACAAGTCATTCTTTGGACCTCAAGTAGAGTGTCCGGATATTACCGAGGACGTGGGCCTGAGCAGTACAGCGTCGCCGAACAAGTAAGAAATCCTCTGGCCGAACACACTGTCTTTTATTCGTCACAAAGTTATTTCTGAGAGTTTGCTTTTTGACCAGGACTGGCTAACAAAGGCGAAGATGATTCAGTGTTTGGCCCCCCTCCCTAAGGGTTTGGAAAATCCGGTATTGGAAAAGATGCTCGAGGTCGCACCTTGCCCGGAGCCCTCGAAGGAAGATACCAGGGGGGATAATACGGGCGGACGTGGGCCCCCATCGCTGCCCGTTCCAACCGAGGGAATGAGCGTCTCCACGAAGGAGGACAACCGGGGGAGGAAAAGGACTGCTTCCAAGGATCCGAAAGCCAAACCTCCAAGCAGGAGAAGAAGTCTCCCACAGAGGGTCCTGCCTCGGGGGGTGCTTTTGCCGCACAAAGTCCACGGGGGGATCAGCCCTCCAACGAGACGTAAGTGATCCAAAATACTTTAATAGTAAAGGTATGCTATCTTTCTTTCTGAGAAAATAACCACCGCATATATCTTGCAGTTCGGGCCTTAGCCCCTCTCAATTGAGCTCGTCTTCGGGGGACCTTCTTCTAGAGATGACAGAAAGCGAAATGCCTCCCCCGGACTCCTCCGCTCAAGAAGTGGGCAACCCCGAAGTGTCGTCACGGAGGGCCTCTCCAGATCCGGTGAGGCCAGAAGATAATCCCATAGACCCCCGAAGTCCCCAGCGTCCGACTCCCGAAGAGAGCAGACAAAAGAGTCCGGCACCATCTGGTGTGCGGTCGGACATTCTGAGGGAGTTGGTGGGGCGAGCGGCCATTTCAGAAGAACACCGTATGCTGATGGGTACGGTGATAGAGAGAATCTCGTCCGCCGAAAGTGGATTACATGAAGCCTTTATGAGTCTACTGACAGGCTTTGAGGTACGTGAGATAATATGTGATAGTACTGCACATGTTAGGTGTGCCCTGTGTAGATAGTAGCCCCTGAGACTCTGGTTGTCGTCGAGAACGGCGGCGAACAGAGGATCATATTCCCAGGCAATAACCAGCTGGCCCTATGTGCAGGTGGTGGAAGCTCCGGTGGCTAGACGGACTAGTGAGTTTGCCAAATTAAAACGGCAACTGGATGCGGCAGACGCCGACATCGAGCTGGTTAACAAGTGGCTTGACGAGGCACAAGGTAAGTGTTATTATCTGGTGAACACCACATAGTAAGAGCATCATGATGCCATTATGTTTAATATGTTGTGACTGCAGATGGAGCTGCCACTGTGGAAACCTTGCGGGCAGAACTTGCCCGAGCCAAGGAACAAGCGAGGATTAGTAATGCGGCTGCTTTGAAGGCGGCCGAAGAGTTGAAAGCCGAGAAGGCCGCACATTGCGAGAGCCAAGAGAAGATGGCCAATATGGCCGTAGAATTAAAAGACACTACCGACCGTTGCTGGGTCCTTGAAAAAGAAAACCGAGCGAAGGCAACGGACCTAGAGAAGGCCATGACGGCGGACAAAGACACCCGTTCTGCTATGAGAGCGAAGAAGGAGGAGCTGCGGGAAGCCGGGGATATTGCAGCTAGGAAACCCTTCATGTTACGGAGGAAGTTCGGAGATCCACGGTATGACCCTCTGGATCGGCTGTGGAGTTCAGCAGATGCGTATATGGATTTGGCGGCGAGCGCTGCCGATGCGGCCAAGTGCTTTCAAGGTCAGACAGATCGTGAAGTGGACAAGCTGTTCTGGTCGCAATTCCACGTTCCAGAGCGTCCGCTTTCATTGACTGACCAACTAGCCGAAAGGGCCGAATTGAATAGGTTGTCCGGACTCGCCATGAGGTCTATTGTGGATCAGCTATGGCCGGAAAAGCCAAAGTCGAACAGCTATTTCAGCTTAGTGCAGCAGTTCCTTGGTGCGGTGTCGTGCATTAATGCGATGAAGAGGTCGGCGTGCATAGAAGGCTCGTGGATAGCCCTTGCCCGTGTTAAAGCATACTGAGCAGAGCTGGACGCTACCACTGTTGCGGCTCAGGGTTCGGCCATAGGCCGAGTGGCTGCCGAGCATTATTTCGAGGAGGTTCTCGAGGGTGCTCGTTTGATAGAGGCCCAGTGCTCGAAGAATATTATGTTTGAGTGATATGTATTCTCATTGTAAACATAATGCTTTTATGAAGTTTTTATAAGGCTATGTTTATACTTTTGCCTAAAAGTAGTACGATGCCTCCTATGCGGCCGTTTATGTATACATGTGTATAACCTGAAAGATTGCAGCCGTCGGCTTCAACCCCCACGCATATAATGTGGAGGTGCTCGCAAAAAACGCGTGTTCACTCTTAACCCAACGTCTTGGTCCTATTAAGGAGGTGATAGCGTAGCGAGCAAGGCAACCGGACTATAATGCTTTAACACTTTCACTTAGCCATAGGAGTTTGACAGTGGGGCTACTAGATAGCCCCTGGTGGCTCCGCACTCTCCCGATCGCGGGGTGCGTACATGCCTGGCCGGAAAACGGCCCTTCGTTAAGGCGGAGGAATTCTAACATTCCGATAGGTCATGGAGTGGTTGACCAGTCTCACGCTTTATCATGACAGTCAGTTTTCGGCTTTCTCTAGTGAGGTGCTCGTCCGGATGAACCAGGGCACAATCGCAGTAGTTCTCCTGGTGCTACCTTAGCCGATAAAGCGGAACGTAAGGCACCAAAACACAGGAGCCGGGCAAACCCAACATTTGACCAAAGACAATGATTCGGAGCTGATGCATATAAGGCCAAACTCATGACGCCGAACACTCCCTAAGGTATTCGGTCTTTATGGTATAAACCGGGCCTAAAGAGTGCCCTTTATAAGAAGCCCCTTGTGTCCAGGTACGTGCATTATTCTGACGTGGCCACATGCCAAGACGTTAGCATCCTTCTCAACTGTGCTGAGAATTTGGTGGATATGTATCAACAAGAGACAGTAAAAAAGATTTACGCAGGGTATTAATCTAAAAAGAATCCTTGGAGCGGGTCCCTGCTGCACGTCTGCGCCTGTGTCTCCATTGTGCCGTATCCTGGACGGGTGTAGCACGATGATCATTTGTAAAAGAGAGGAACTTAGGTGAAAACGTTGTCGTGCAAAAAGATAGTTTTTAAAGAAACTATGTATAATTCAAGATGAGTAAAAATTGCCACTTGTCTGCGCGCGTTGAGCCCTTGTATTTGTAATAGGGGTGTGACCATTGATCCGGTATGAATTACATATAGCTACGCCAGACTCGACTAACCGTGTCCGAGGTCTTGACGACCTGTTAAATGCTTTAGTTGGTGAGGCCGTTTTTAGTGTGCGGCTGCCAAGGCAGTCGCACTCTCTTCGGCGTGCAAAGATCGCTTAATACTTCCGTTTACTGTAATGATGCCACATGGGCCGGGCATCTTGAGTGTGAGGGAAGCATAGTGCGGTATTGTATTAAAGCTAGCGAAAGCTTCATGTCCGAGTAGTGCTTGATAGCCACTTTGGAACAGAGCGATGTGGAAGGTTAAATGTTCGCTACGGAAGTTATCGGGGAAGCCGAATATAACTTTTAGTAGCAGGGAGCCCGTGCAATGAGCCCCTGGGCCTGGCGTTACTCCTTTAAAGGTAGTATTGCTATGGAATTTTTTTTTTCGGTCTATCCCCATTTCACGGATTGTATCCTGATATATCTGGTTTAGACTGCTACCACCGTCCATCAGGACTCGTGTGAAGTGGTATCCGTCAATTATTGGGTCTAATACCAGGGCAGCCCATCCTGCACGCCGGATACTTGCTGAGTAATCACGATGGTCGAAAGTGATCGGTTGAGACGACCAGTGGCAGGACTCCGCGGTGATAGGCCCTTGGGCATATTTTTCCGGGAGTGCCGTTTTGTTTCTTCCCTTGATCACGTGTAACACGTTTACTGTTTTGACTTTTGGTGGAAATTTCTTTTGTTCCCCAGTGTCTTGCTATAGAGGCTCATCCTCGTCTTCGCTTGGTGTATCCTCCCCCTTGTGTACGGCGTTGAGCTTGCCGGACTGCTTGAAGACCAAACATTCTCTGTGGGTATGATTAGCGGGTTTACCAGGGGTGCTATGGATCTGACATATTTGGTCCAGAATTTTGTTTAGGCTGGACAGTTCGTCTCTGGTGCCTTTAGAGGGCGGCTTTTGCTAACCTGGCCGAGAGCTTTTGAATCCTGCGTTTACTGTCGTGCTCTTCGTGCTGTCTTCTTTATTCCGGCATTTGTTATTGTTGTTGCACCGTGATTTCCCATTTCCATCTCTAGCTTCAGATGTACTGGGGTCGCTGGTGCTGCATCTGGCTAGCCAGCTGTCCTCACCCGTGCAAAAGCGGGTCATGAGGCTTGTTAATGCTGCCATTGTTCTCGGCTTTTCTTGGCCGAGGTGTCTGGCAAGCCATTCGTCACGGACACTATGCTTAAAAGCTGCCAAGGCTTCAGTGTCCGAACAGTCGGCAATTTGGTTCTTTTTAGTAAGAAACATGTTCCAAAGTTTTTGGGCTGACTCTCCGGGTTGTTGGGTTATATGACTCAAATCGTCCGCGTCCGGAGGTCGGACATAAGTCCCTTGAAAATTTGCCCGAAAAGCGTCTTCGAGCTCTTCCCAGCTTCGAATGGAGTTTTTGGGGAGGCTTTTGAGCTAGTGACGAGCCGGCCCTTTGAGCTTGAGGGGTAAGTACTTGATGGCATGGAGATCATCTCCTTGAGCCATATGGATATGGAGGATATAGTCCTCGATCCAGACCCCAGGGTCTGTTGTTCCGTCATATGCCTCTATGTTTACGGGTTTGAATCCCTCTGGAAATTCATGGTCCAGCACCTCGTCGGTGAAACATAGGGGGTGTGCGGCACCCCTGTATCTGGGTGTACCACGTTTTTCGGATGTTTGTTGTGTTACATCATATGCTGGGGTGCGCTTGCGTGGTCCATAGATGGATCTGGTTGCACCGTCCTTTTGGTGCGAGCCCTCGTGTGGATCGCGTATTGGCTTGTGAGTGGCGTTGTTTGCCGCTCGATGTTGGCCGTGAGGTCGTCTATCCGTCCAGGTGGCTGTTTTGAT
>NC_041392.1:258128969-258151538 GCF_002162155.2 Triticum dicoccoides
GGGGGGGGGTATAAGGCCTCCTCATCGAATTCAGGTAGCAACTTCCGCTTTGGGTAGCTCTTGGTGGGGCGATTGTCGCCGTACTTCGCTGCTGTGTTGAGTACTTTACTCCATCTGGTTTGGAGTGTGTCCTGTGCAACCTTGAGCCTTTGCTTCTGCTTTTTCAGACTCCTTGCGGTGGCAACAAGCCTTTGACGGGCATTCTGCTGCTCCGGGTGCCTGTCCAGCGTTATGTCGTCCGGACTATTATCTTTGACAGAATTAGTTTGTTCGGTTTGATTCTCCGCATTGCCGTAGTCCGGCAGTGGTTCGCCCTGCTCCAACGCTGGGTCTGTATGATCGTTATTTCTGCCGAGGCAGGTTTTGGGGCGGTGCTTGCGCCGCTGCTTTGACTACTTCTCGAGGGAACAAGCCTTCGGCACGTCCTTTCGTTCCTCGTCTTCTTCTTCTTTTGGTGTGTCCACCATGTATACGTCATATGATGAGGTGGACGTCCAGCACCCTGTGGGCGGTGGTTCCTCTTCCCTCCCTCATCGTTGTCCATGCCGTCGATGTGTTCGGAGTCGAAGTCGAGCATGTCGGCTGAGTCATCGACAGTGGCTATTAAGTGGGTGGTGGGTGGGCGTCGAATTTCTTCGTCGTCCGCATCCCAATCCTGTTGGCCATAATCCGGCCAGGACTCTCCTGACAAGGAGAGAGACCTTAGTGAATTCAGAATGTCGCCGATGGGTGAGTGCTGAAAGATATATCCACGGCGGTGAATTCCATGATCGGCGCCCAATCGGATTCGATTGGAAGGGGTGCGGATGGTTCGGAGTCCGGAAAAGAGTCCGGCACTTTGGAGTCACGGGCTGCGCAGAGGGTTAGGGTGGTGTTCGGCTCGATGGACGTTGAGACTACAACCACTGAGGCGGTGTCTAACCACCCGTCCTCGACTAGCGCAGTTGGCTCCGAGCTAAGGGTCGGAGCTGATGCGGGCGCGGCTTCTAGGGTACTTTTCGGTGGCAGAGCTAGGTCATACCCATCGTGACAGTGCGGCACTCCCGGCTGTGGCTCGAATTCGTCAAAGATCAAGTCTCGTGGATGTCGGTCGTATAATTCAAACTTCCAAATCTGACCTGGTGGCCAGGGGCGTAGCTTTCAATCTGCTCCAGATGGCCAAGCGAATTAGCCCGCAGTGCAAAGCCACCGAATACGAAGATCTGTCCGGGGAGAAAAGTCTCACCCTGGACCGCATCGCTATCGATGATAGTAGGAGCCATCAAGCCTAACGGCGATGACACAGAGGAACTCTCAATGAAAGCACCAATGTCGGTGTCAAAACCGGCGGATCTCGGGTAGGGGGTCCCGAACTGTGCGTCTAGGTCGGATGGTAACAGGAGGCAGGGGACACGAAGTTTTACCCAGGTTCGGGCCCTCTTGATGGAGGTAAAACCCTATGTCCTGCTTGATTAATATTGATGATATGGGTAGTACAAGAGTAGATCTACCACGAGATCAGAGAGCCTAAACCCTAGAAGCTAGCCTATGGTATGATTGTATGTTGTGATTGTTGTCCTACGGACTAAAACCCTTCGGTTTATATAGACACTGGAGAGGGTTAGGGTTACACAAGGTTGGTTACAAAGGAGGAGATATCCATATACGTATTGCCTAGCTTGCCTTCCACGCCAAGTAGAGTCCCATCCGGACACGAGACGAAGTCTTCAATCTTGTATCTTCATAGTCTAACAGTCCGGCCAATGGAGATAGTCCGGCTGTCCGAAGACCCCCTAATCCAGGTCTCCCTCAGTGGTATGTGCAAAAATACCCTGACCTCTTGTATTCACTCGACAAGTGGAAGCTAACGTCAGGAAGGCGCGGAAGTCGAGGGGTACAACATTAAATGGAAAGCCAAATACATCGCTTTGAAGTCATCGGAGGAGGAACCCGCCTTATAATGCTGAAGACTATCTGCATGCCGGACACCTCGTCATTGAAGTCTGGTTCGGGGGCTACTGAGGGAGTCTTGGACTAAGGGGTCCTCGGGCATCCGACCTATTAGACATGGGCCGGACTGATGGGCTATGAAGATACAAAGACCGAAGACTCTACCCGTGTCTGGATGGGACTCTCCTTGCCGTGGAAGGCAATCTTGGCGACCAAATATGAAGATTCCTTTCTCTATAACCGACCTTATGTAACCCTTGATCCCTCCGGTGTCTATATAAACCAGAGGGCTAGGTCCGTAGATATATATCCTCATAATCATAGTCAGGCAGGCTAGACTTTTAGGGTTTAGCCATTACGATCTCGTGGTAGATCAAATCTTGTAATACTCATATTCATCAAGATCAATCAAGCAGGAAGTAGGGTATTACCTCCATAGAAAGGGCCCGAACCTAGGCAAACATTGTGTCCCCTGTCTCCTGTTACCATTGACCTTAGACGCATAGTTCGGGACACCCTACCCGAGATCCGCCGGTTTTGACACCGACAAGGGGTGCCCCACCTTGGCCGCCTCCTCCTCTCTCCACTAAGGCCCAATAAGGCCCATTGACTCCCCGGGGGGTTCCGGTAACCTCTCGGTACTCCGGAAAATGCCCGAACTCATCCGAAACCATTCCTGTGTCCAAACATAGCCTTCCAATATAGCAATATTTATGTCTCGACCATTTCGAGACTCCTCGTCATGTCTGTGATCACATCCGGGACTCCAAACTACCTTCGGTACATCAAAACACATGAACTCATAATACCGATCGTCATCGAACGTTAAGTGTGCGGACCCTACGGGTTCGAGAACTATGTAGACATGACCGAGACTCACTTCCGGTCAATTACCAATGGCGGAACTTGGATGCTCATATTGGTTCCTACATATTCTACGAAGATCTTTATCGGTCAAATGATACGTCTCCAACGTATCTATAATTTTGGATTGCTCCATGCAATATTATCTACTATTTTGGACATTATTGGGCTTTATTATCCACTTTTATATTATTTTTGGGACTAGCCTATTAACCGGAGGCCCAGCCCAGAATTGCTGTTTTTTGCCTGTTTTAGGGTTTCGAAGAAAAGGAATATCAAACGGAGTCCAAACGAAATGAAACCTTCGGGAACGTGATTTTCTCACCGAATACAACTCAGGAGACTTGGACCCTACGTCAAGCCAACTAACAGGAGGCCACGAGGTAGGGGGCGCGCCTGCCCCCCTCCCCCAGGCGCGCCCTCCACCCTCGTGGGCCCCCTGTTGCTCCACCGACGTACTTCTTCCTCCTATATATATCCACGTACCCCCAAACAATCAGAAAAGGAGCCAAAACCCTAATTCCACCGTCGTAACTTTCTGTATCCACGAGATCCCATCTTGGGGCCTATTCTGGAGCTCCGCTGGAGGGGGCATCGATCACGGAGGGCTTCTACATTAACACCATAGCCTCTCCGATGAAGTGTGAGTAGTTTACTTCAGACCAACGGGTCCATAGTTAGTAGCTAGATGGCTTCTTCTCTCTTTTTGGATCTCAATACAATGTTCTCCCCCTCTCTTGTGGAGATCTATTCGATGTAATCTTCTTTTCGCAGTGTGTTTGTTGATACCGATGAATTGTGGGTTTATGATCAAGTCTATCTATGAATAATATTTGAATCTTCTCTGAATTCTTTTATGTATGATTGGTTATCTTTGCAAGTCTATTCAAATTATCAGTTTGGTTTGGCCTACTAGATTGATCTTTCTTGCAATGGGAGAAGTGATTAGCTTTGGGTTCAATCTTGCGGTGTCCTTTCCCGGTGACAGTAAGGGCAGCAAGGCACGTATTGTATTGTTGCCATCGAGGATAACAAGATGGGGTTTTCTTCATATTGCATGAGTCTATCCCTCTACATCATGTCATCTTGCTTAAGGCGTTACTCTGTTTTTAACTTAATACTCTAGATGCATGCTGGATAGCGGTCGATGAGTGGAGTAATAGTAGTAGATGCAGGTAGGAGTCGGTCTACTTGTCTCAGATGTGATGCCTATATACATGATCATACCTAGATATTCTCATAACTATGCTCAATTCTGTCAATTGCTCAACAGTAATTTGTGTTGGGGAACGTTGCAGAAAACAAAAAATTTCCTACGGTTTCACCAAGATCCATCTAGGAGTTCATCTAGCAACGAGTGATCAGATTGCATCTACGTACCTTTGTAGATCACGCGCGGAAGCGTTCAAAGAACGGGGAGGAGGAAGGCGTACTCGACATGATCCAAATCACCGGAGATCCTAGCGCCGAATGGACGGCACCTCCGCGTTCAACACACGTACGGTCAGTGTAACATCTCCTTCTTCTTGATCCAGCAAGGGGGAAGGAGAGGTTGAGGGAGATGGCTCCAACAGCAGCACGACGGCGTGGTGGTGATGGAGCTGCAGTACTCCGGCAGGGCTTCGCTAAGCACTATGGAGGAGGAGGATGTGTTGGAGAGGGAGAGGGAGGTACCAAAGGCGTGGTTTGAGAGGCCCTCCTTCCCCCACTATATATAGGGAGTCCAAGGGGGGGGGGCGCCGGCCCTAGGAGATCCAATCTCCTAAGGGGTGCAGCCAAGGGAGGAATCCTTCCTCCCCAAGGCACCTAGGGGGTGCCTTCCCCCTTTGGGACTCTTCCCTTCTTGAACCCTAGGCGCATGGGCCTCTTGGGGCTGGTGCCCTTGGCCCATGCAGGCCAAGGCGCACACCCCTACAGCCCATGTGGCCCCCCGGGATAGGTGGCCCCACCCGGTGGACCCCCGGGACCCTTCCGGTGGTCCCGGTACAATACCGATGACCCCAAAACTTGTCCCGATGGCCGAAATAGCACTTCCTATATATAATTATTTACCTCCGGACCATTCCGGAACTCCTCGTGATGTCCGGATCTCATCCGGGACTCCGAACAACATTCGGGTTACTGCATATACATATCCCTACAACCCTAGCGTCACCGAACCTTAAGTGTGTAGACCCTACGGGTTCGGGAGACACGTAGACATGACCGAGACGACTCTCCGGCCAATAACCAACAGCGGGATCTGGATACCCATGTTGGCTCCCACATGCTCCTCGATGATCTCATCGGATGAACCACGATGTCGAGGATTCAAGCAACCCCGTATACAATTCCCTTTGTCAATCGGTATGTTACTTGCCCGAGATCTGATCGTCGGTATCCCAATACCTCGTTCAATCTCGTTACCGGCAAGTCACTTTACTCGTACCGTAATGCATGATCCCGTGACCAGACACTTGGTCACTTTGAGCTCACTATGATGATGCATTACCGAGTGGGCCCAGTGATACCTCTCCGTCATACGGAGTGACAAATCCCAGTCTCGATCTGTGTCAACCCAGTAGACACTTTCAGAGATACCCGTAGTTACCCAGTTACGTTGTGACGTTTGGCACACCCAAAGCACTCCTACGGTATCCGGGAGTTACACGATCTCATGGTCTAAGGAAAGGATACTTGACATTGGAAAAACTCTAGCAAACGAACTATACGATCTTATGCTATGTTTAGGATTGGGTCTTGTCCATCACATCATTCTCCTAATGATGTGATCTCGTTATCAATGACATCCAATGTCCATAGTCAGGAAACCATGACTATCTGTTGATCAACGAGCTAGTCAACTAGAGGCTTACTAGGGACATGTTGGTGTCTATTATTCACACATGTATTACGATTTCCGGATAACACAATTATAGCATGAATGAAGACAATTATCATGAACAAGGAAATATAATAATAACGCTTTTATTGTTGCCTCTAGGGCATATTTCCAACAGTCTCCCACTTGCACTAGAGTCAATAATCTAGTTACATTGTGATGAATCGAACACCCATGGAATTCTGGTGTTGATCATGTTTTGCTCTAGGGAGAGGTTTAGTCAACGGATCTGCTACATTCAGGTCCGTATGTACTTTACAAATATCTATGTCTCCATCTTGAACATTTTCACGAATGGAGTTGAAGCGACGCTTGATGTGCCTTGTCTTCTTGTGAAACCTGGGCTCCTTGGCAAGAGCAATAGCTCCAGTGTTGTCACAGAAGAGCTTGATCGGCCCCGACGCATTGGGTATGACTCCTAGGTCGGTGATGAACTCCTTCACCCAAATTGCTTCATGTGCTGCCTCCGAGGCTGCCATGTACTCCGCTTCACATGTAGATCCCGCCACGACGCTCTGCTTGCAACTGCACCAGCTTACTGCCCCACCATTCAAAATATACACGTATCCGGTTTGTGACTTAGAGTCATCCAGATCTGTGTCGAAGCTAGCATCGACGTAACCTTTTACGACGAGCTCTTCGTCACCTCCATAAACGAGAAACATTTCCTTAGTCCTTTTCAGGTACTTCAGGATATTCTTGACCGCTGTCCAGTGTTCCTTGCCGGGATTACTTTGGTACCTTCCTACCAAACTTACGGCAAGGTTTACATCAGGTCTGGTACACAGCATGGCATACATAATAGAACCTATGGCTGAGGCATAGGGGATGACGCTCATCTCTTCTATATCTTCTGCCGTGGTCGGACATTGAGCTGAGCTCAATTTCACACCTTGTAACACAGGCAAGAACCCCTTCTTAGACTGATCCATATTTAACTTCTTCAATATCTTATCAAGGTATGTGCTTTGTGAAAGACCTATGAGGCGTCTCGATCTATCTCTATAGATCTTGATGCCTAATATATAAGCAGCTTCTCCAAGGTCCTTCATTGAAAAACTCTTATTCAAGTAGGCCTTAATGCTGTCCAAGAGTTCTATATCATTTCCCATCAAAAGTATGTCATCTACATATAATATGAGAAATGCTACAGAGCTCCCACTCACTTTCTTGTAAACACAGGCTTCTCCATAAGTCTGCGTAAACCCAAACGCTTTGATCATCTCATCAAAGCGAATGTTCCAACTCCGAGATGCTTGCACCAGCCCATAAATCGAGCGTTGGAGCCTGCACACCTTGTTAGCATTCTTAGGATCGACAAAACCTTCCGGCTGCATCATATACAATTCTTCCATAAGGAAACCATTAAGGAATGCCGTTTTGACGTCCATTTGCCATATCTCATAATCATAGAATGCGGCAATTGCTAACATGATTCGGACGGACTTCAGCTTCGCTACCGGTGAGAAAGTCTCATCGTAGTCAACCCCTTGAACTTGTCGATAACCCTTAGCGACAAGCCGAGCTTTATAGATGGTCACATTACCATCCGCGTCTGTCTTCTTCTTAAAGATCCATTTATTTTCTATGGCTCTCCGCTCAACGGGCAAGTCAGTCAAAGCCCATACTTCGTTTTCATACAGGGATCCTATCTCGGATTTCATGGCTTCTAGCCATTTGTCGGAATCCGGGCCCGCCATCGCTTCTTCATAGTTCGAAGGTTCACCGTTGTCTAACAACATGATTTCCAAGACAGGGTTGCCGTACCACTCTGGTGCGGAACGTGTCCTTGTGGACCTTTGAATTTCAGTAGGAGCTTGATCAGAAGTATCTTGATCATCATCATTAACTTCCTCTCTTGTCGGTGCAGGCACCTCAGAAACATTTTCTTGAGTTGCGCCATTTTCCGGTTCAAGAGGTAATACTTCATCAAGGTCTACTTTCCTCCCACTTAATTATTTCGAGAGAAACTCTTTCTCTAGAAAGGACCCATTCTTGGCAACAAAGATCTTGCCTTCGGATCTGAGGTAGAAGGTATACCCAATAGTTTCTTTAGGGTATCCTGTGAAGACGCATTTTTCCGATTTGGGTTCGAGCTTTTCAGGTTGAAGTTTCTTGACATAAGCATCGCATCCCCAAACTTTTAGAAACGACAACTTAGGTTTCTTCCCAAACCATAATTCATACGGTGTTGTCTCAACGGATTTCAATGGAGCCCTATTTAAAGTGAATGCGGCAGTCTCTAAAGCATAGCCCCAAAAAGATAGCGGTAAATCGGTAAGAGACATCATAGATTGCACCATATCTAATAGAGTGCGATTACGATGTTCGGACACACCATTATGCTGAGGTGTTCCAGGCGGCGTGAGTTGTGAAACTATTCCACATTTTCTTCAGTGTGTGCCAAACTCGTGACTCAAGTATTCTCCTCCACGATCTGATTGCAGGAACTTGATTTTCCTGTCACGTTGATTCTCAACCTCACTCTGAAATTCTTTGAACTTTTCAAAGGTCTCAGACTTGTGTTTCATTAAGTAGATATACCCATATCTACTCAAGTCATCAGTGAGGGTGAGAACATAACGATAGCCACCGCGAGCCTCAACACTCATTGGACCGCACACATCAGTATGTATGATTTCCAATAAGTTGGTTGCTCGCTCCATTGTTCCTGAGAACGGAGTCTTGGTCATTTTACCCATGAGGCATGGTTCGCACGTGTCAAATGATTCGTAATCAAGAGACTCTAAAAGTCCATCAGCATGGAGCTTCTTCATGCGTTTGACACCTATGTGACCAAGGCGGCAGTGCCACAAGTATGTGGGACTATCATTATCAATCTTACATCTCTTGGTACTCACACTATGAATATGTGTAGCATTACGCTCGAGATTCATTAAGAATAAACCATTCACCATCGGAGCATGACCATAAAACATATCTCTCATATAAATAGAACAACCATTATTCTCGGATTTAAATGAGTAGCCATCTCATATTAAACGAGATCCTGATACAATGTTCATGCTCAAAGCTGGTACTAAATAACAATTATTGAGGTTTAAAACTAATCCCGTAGGTAAATGAAGAGGCAGCGTGCCGACGGCGATCGCATCGACCTTGGAACCATTCCCAACGCGCATCGTCACCTCGTCCTTCGCCAGTCTCCGCTTATTCCGCAACTCCTGCTTTGAGTTACAAATGTGAGCAACCGCACTGGTATCAAATACCCAGGAGCTACTACGAGTACTGGTAAGGTACACATCAATTACATGTATATCACATATACCTTTCGTTTTGCCGGCCTTCTTGTCTGCTAAGTATTTAGGGCAGTTCCGCTTCCAGTGACCACTTCCCTTGCAATAAAAGCACTCAGTCTCGGGCTTGGGTCCATTCTTTGGCTTCTTCCCGGCAGCTTGCTTACCGGGCGCGGCAAATCCATTGCCGTTCTTCTTGAAGTTCTTCTTACCCTTGCCTTTCTTGAACTTAGTGGTTTTATTCACCATCAACACTTGATGTTCCTTTTTGACTTCTACCTCTGCTGATTTCAGCATTGCAAATAATTCGGGAATGGTCTTTTCCATCCCCTGCATATTGAAGTTCATCACAAAGCTCTTGTAGCTCGTTGGAAGCGACTGGAGGATTCTGTCAATGACCGCGTCATCCGGGAGATTAACTCCTAGTTGAGTCAAGCGGTTATGTAACCCAGACATAGTGAGTATGTGCTCACTGACAAAACTATTTTCCTCCATCTTACAGCTGAAGAATTTGTCGGAGACTTCATATCTCTCGACCCGGGCATGAGCTTGGAAAACCATTTTCAGCTCTTCGAACATCTCATATGCTCCATGTCTCTCAAAACGTTTTTGGAGCCCCGGTTCTAAGCTGTAAAGCATGCCGCACTGAACGAGGGAGTAATCATCAGCACGTGTCTGCCAAGCGTTCATAACGTCTTGGTTCTGTGGGACGGGTGCATCACCTAGCGGTGCTTGTAGGACATAATCTTTCTTTGCAGCTATGAGGATGATCCTCAGGTTCTGGACCCAGTCCGTATAGTTGCTGCCATCGTCTTTCAGCTTGGTTTTCTCTAGGAACGCGTTGAAGTTGAGGACTCGTTGGCCATTTAATCTACAAGACATATTGTAAAGATTTTAGACTAAGTTCATGATAATTAAGTTCATCTAATCAAATTATTCAATGAACTCCCACTTAGATAGACATCCCTCCTGTAATCTAAGTATAACATGATCCGAGTTAACTAGGCTGTGTCCGATCATCACGTGAGACGGACTAGTCAACATCGGTGAACATCTTCATGTTGATCGTATCTTCTATATGACTCATGCTCGACCTTTCGGTCTTCTGTGTTCCGAGGCCATGTCTGTACATGCTAGGCTCGTCAAGTCAACCTAAGTGTTTGCATGTGTAAATCTGTCTTACACCCGTTGTATGTGAACGTTGGAATCTATCACACCCGATCATCACGTGGTGCTTCGAAACAACGAACTGTCGCAACGGTGCACAGTTAGGGGGAACACTTTCTTGAAATTATTATGAGGGATCATCTTATTTACTACCATCGTTCTAAGCAAACAAGATGCAAAACATGATAAACATCACATGCAATCAAATAATAATAGTGACATGATATGGCCAATATCACATAGCTCCTTTGATCTCCATCTTGGGGCTCCATGATCATCTTGTCACCGGCATGACACCATGATCTCCATCATCATGATCTCCATCATCGTGTCTCCATGAAGTTGCTCGCCAACTATTACTTCTACTACTACGGCTAACGCATTTAGCAATAAAGTAAAGTAATTTACATGGCGTTTCTCAATGACACGCAGGTCATACAAAAAATAAAGACAACTCCTATGGCTCCTGCCGGTTGTCATACTCATCGACATGCAAGTTGTGATTCCTATTACAATAGCATGAACATCTCATACATCACATATATATAATTCATCATTCATCACAACTTTGGCCATATCATATCACAAAGCACTTGCTGCAAAAACAAGTTAGACGTCCTCTAATTGTTGTTGCATGTTTTACGTGGCTGAAGTAGGGTTCTAGCAAGAACGTTTTCTTACCTACGTGAAAGCCACAACGTGATTTGTCAACTTCTATTTACCCTTCATAAGGACCCTTTTCATCGAATCCACTCCAAGTAAAGTGGGGGAGACAGACACCCGCCAGCCACCTTATGCAACTTGTGCATGTTAGTTGGTGGAACCGGTCTCACGTAAGCGTACGTGTAAGGTTGGTCCGGGCCGCTTCATCCCACAATACCATTGAAGCAAGATAAGACTAGTAGCGGCAAGAAAGTTGACAACATCAACGCCCACAACAAATTGTGTTCTACTCGTGCAAAAAGAACTGCGCATAGACCTAGCTCATGATGCCACTGTTGGGGAACGTTGCAGAAAACAAAAATTTTCCTACGGTTTCACCAAGATCCATCTAGGAGTTCATCTAGCAATGAGTGATCGGATTGCATCTACGTACCTTTGTAGATCATGCGCGGAAGCGTTCAAAGAACGGGGATGAGGAAGGCGTACTCGACGTGATCCAAATCACCGGAGATCCTAGCGCCGAACGGACGGCACCTCCGCGTTCAACACACGTACGGTCAGCATAACGTCTCCTTCTTCTTGATCCAGCAAGGGGGAAGGAGAGGTTGAGGGAGATGGCTCCAGCAGCAGCACAACGGCATGGTGGTGATGGAGCTGCAGTACTCCGGCAGGGCTTCGCTAAGCACTATGGAGGAGGAGGATGTGTTGGAGAGGGAGAGGGAGGCACCAAAGGCGTGGTTTGAGAGGCCCTCCTTCCCCCACTATATATAGGGAGTCCAAGGGGGGGGGGGGCGCCGGCCCTAGGAGATCCAATCTCCTAGGGGGTGCGGCCAAGGGAGGAATCCTTTCTCCCCAAGGCACCTAGGGGGTGCCTTCCCCCTTTGGGACTCTTCCCTTCTTGAACCCTAGGCGCATGGGCCTCTTGGGGCTGGTTCCCTTGGCCCATGCAGGCCAAGGCGCACACCCCTACAGCCCATGTGCCCCCCTGGGATAGGTGGCCCCACCCGGTGGACCCCCGGGACCCTTCCGGTGGTCCAGGTACAATACCGATGACCCCAAAACTTGTCTCGATGGCCGAAATAGCACTTCCTATATATAATTCTTTACCTCTGGACCATTCCGGAACTCCTCGTGATGTCCGGGATCTCATCCGGGACTCCGAACAACATTCGGGTTACTGCATATACATATCCCTACAACCCTAGCGTCACCGAACCTTAAGTGTGTAGACCCTACGGGTTCGAGAGACACGTAGACATGACCGAGACGACTCTCCGGCCAATAACCAAAAGCGGGATCTGGATACCCATGTTGGCTCCCACATGCTCCTCGATGATCTCATCGGATGAACCACGATGTCGAGGATTTAAGCAACCCCGTATACAATTCCCTTTGTCAATCAGTATGTTACTTGCCCGAGATTCGATCGTCGGTATCCCAATACCTCGTTCAATCTCGTTACCGGCAAGTCACTTTACTCATACCGTAATGCATGATCCCGTGACCAGACACTTGGTCACTTTGAGCTCACTATGATGATGCATTACCGAGTGGGCCCAGTGATACCTCTCCGTCATACGGAGTGACAAATCCCAGTCTCGATCTGTGTCAACCCAACAGACACTTTCAGAGATACCCGTAGTATACCTTTATAGTCACCCAGTTACGTTGTGACGTTTGGCACACCCAAAGCACTCCTACGGTATCCGGGAGTTACATGATCTCATGGTCTAAGGAAAGGATACTTGACATTGGAAAAACTCTAGCAAACGAACTATACGATCTTATGCTATGTTTAGGATTGGGTCTTGTCCATCACATCATTCTCCTAATGATGTGATCTCGTTATCAATGACATCCAATGTCCATAGTCAGGAAACCATGACTATCTGTTGATCAACGAGCTAGTCAACTAGAGGCTTACTAGGGACATGTTGGTGTCTATTATTCACACATGTATTATGATTTCCGGATAACACAATTATAGCATGAATAAAGACAATTATCATGAACAAGTAAATATAATAATAACGCTTTTGTTGTTGCCTCTAGGGCATATTTCCAACAATTTGTTCACCCACAGTAGAATACTTATGTTCTCGAGAGAAGCCACTAGTGAAACCTATGGCCCTCGAGTCTATCTTTATCATATTAATCTCCTACTACTTAGTTATTTACTTTGATATTTATGTTGCCTTTATTTTACTTTGCATCTTTATCATAAAAATACCAAAAATATTATCTTATCATATCTATCAGATCTCACTCTCATAAGTGGCCCTATAGGGATTGACAACCCCTATTTGCGTTGGTTGCGAGGATTTATTTGTTTTGTGCAGGTCCGAGGGATTCGCGCATAGCCTCCTACTGGATTGATACCTTGGTTCTCAAAAAACTGAGGGAAATACTTACGCTACTTTGCTGAATCATCCCTTCCTCTTCGGGGAAAACCAACGCAGTGCTAAAAGAGGTAGCAAGAAGGATTTCTGGCACTGTTGCCGGGGAGGTCTACGCAAAAGTCAACATACCAAGTACCCATCAGATACCCTTATCTCCCGCATTACATTATTTGCCATTTGCCACTCGTTTTCCTCTTCCCCCAATTCACCCTTGCCGTTTTATTCGCCCTCTCTCTATCTCTATCCTCCCTCTCTTTCTCTATTTGCCCTTTTTGCCCGCTTGCTTTTTGTTTGCTTGTGTGTTAGTTTGCTTGCTTGTCGTTATGGCTAGTCCCTTATCTTCTTCGTTGACACCTGAGTTCGAAATCTTTCACTTTAAACAAAGGTTAGGAGAAAACTTAAAAGATGCCTGGTTGAGAATAATGGAATCTCATCATAATTGTACCTCTGAAATAAATCTGAGAGTTTTGCTTTGCAATTTTTATGTTGGATTAAATATGTCTCATAGACAACTCTAGGATTGCGGTTGCCAAAGGCAATTTTATTGAAATCGATCCCCATATTGCACTTGAAATTATAGAAGGTATAGTGGGAACACTACTTCAACAAAAGGGGCCTCATCCTACTCAGGAAGAGACACAAGTTTTTGAATTTTTTTGTGAAGATACTAAAATCTTGAAGAAATCTCTTGAACCTCTTAAGAACATTAGTGGAAATATTCACCGCATGAATATGTTGATTACCCTTTGCAATAAGCGGTTGGATTCGTTAGATCTAAAAATTTCAGAATATGAAGGGAAACATAAAGAACCTCCTGGTTTCGAACTTGATTCTGCTAAAAAGTTGAAAACCAAAGATGGCAATACCTAGATCTATTCTTGCTTGTTATGCCCAGCTAGGGGCGTTAAACGATAGCGCTTGTTGGGAGGCAACCCAATTTTATTTTTATTCCTTGCTTTTTGCTCCTGCTTAGTAATAAATAAATTATTTAGCCTCTGTTTTGGTTGTGTTTTTTGTGTTTAATTAGTGTTTGTGCCAAGTAGAACCGTTGGGAAGATTTGGGTTAAGTCTTGTTGAACTTGCTGTAAAAAACAGAAACTTTAGCGCTCACGAGAACTGATGTATTTTTTATTTGGAAAGTGATATTTAGTTAATTCTTTTTGCATATGATTAATAGATAAATTACTCACGTCCAGAAATTTATTTTAGAATTTTTGGGTCTCCAGATATTGCGCTAGATACAGATTACTACAGACTGTTCTGTTTTTGACAGATTCTGTTTTGCATGTGTTGTTTGCTTATTTTGATGAATCTATGGCTAGTAAATTAGTTTATAAACCATAGAGAAGTTGGAATACTGTAGGTATAACACCCATATAAATAAATAATGAGTTCATTACAGTACCTTGATGTGGTCTTTTGTTTTCTTTCGTTAACGGAGCTCACGAGATTTTCTACTTTAAGTTTTGTGTTGTGAAGTTTTCAAGTTTTGGGTAAAGATTTGATGGATTATGGAACAAGGAGTGACAAGAGACTAAGCTTGGGGATGCCCATGGCACCCCCAAGATAATCTAAAGATACCTAAAAGCCAAAGCTTGGGGATGCCCCGGAAGGCATCCCCTCTTTCGTCTACCTCTATCGGTAACTTTACTTGGAGCTATATTTTTATTTACCACATGATGTGTTTTACTTGGAGCGTCTTGTATGATTTGAGTCTTTGCTTATCAGTTTACCACAATCATCCTTGCTGTACACATATTTTGAGAGAGCCATACATGATTTGGAATTTGTTAGAATACTCTATGTGCTTCGCTTATATCTTTTGAGTTATATAATTTTGCTCTAGTGCTTCACTTATATCTTTTAGAGCACGGTGGTGGATTTGTTATATAGAAACTATTGATCTCTCATGCTTCACTTAGATTATTTTGAGAGTGTTAATAGCATGGTAATTTGCTTAAAATCCTAATATGCTTGGGATGCAAGATTAATAATAAAACTTTCTTATGAGTGTGTTGAATACTAAGAGAAGTTTGATGCTTGATGATTGTTTTGAGACATGGAGGTAATAATATCAAAGTCGTGCTAGTTGAGTAGTTGTGAAATTGAGAAATACTTGTGTTGAGGTCTGCAAGTCCCCTAGCATGCACGTATGGTAAACGTTATGCAACAAATTTGAAACATGAGGAGTTATTTGATTGTCTTCCTTATGAGTGGCGGTTGGGGACGAGCGATGGTCTTTTCCTTCCAATCTATCCCCCTAGGAGCATGCGTGTAGTACTGAGGTTTTTGATGACTTGTAGATTTTTGCAATAAGTATGTGAGTTCTTTATGACTAATGTTGAGTCCATGGATTATACGCACTCTCACCCTTCCGTCCTTGCTAGCCTCTTCAGTACTGTGCATTACCCTTTCTCACATTGAGAGTTGGCGCAAACTTCGCCGGTGCATCCAAACCCCATGATATGATACACTCTTTCACACATAAACCTCCTTATATCTTCCTCAAAACAGCCACCATACCTACCTATTATGGCATTTCCATAGCCATTCCGAGATATATTGCCAAGCAACTTTCCATCATTCCGTTCATCATGACACATTCATCATTGTCATATTGCTTAGCATGATTATGTAATTGACATAGTATTTGTGGCAAAGCCACGGTTCATAATTCTTTCATACATGTCACTCTTGGTTCATTGCATATCCCGGTACACCGCCGGAGGCATTCATATAGAGTCATCTTTGTTCTAGTATCGAGTTGTAATCATTGAGTTGTAAATAAATAGAAGTGTGATGATCATCATTTTCTAGAGCATTGTCCCAAGTGAGGAATACAAAAAAAAGAAAAAAATGAGAGAAAAAGAGAGGGGCAATGTTACTATCCTTTGCCACACTTGTGCTTCAAAGTAGCACCATGATCTTCATAATAGAGAGTCTCTCATGTCATCACTTTCATATACTAGTGGGAATTTTTCATTATAGAACTTGGCTTGTATATTCCAACAATGGACCTCCTCAAGTGCCCCAGGTCTTCGTGAACAAGCAAGTTGGATGCACACCCACTAGTTTCTTTTGTTGAGCTTTCATACATTTATAGCTCTAGTGCATCCGTTGCATGGCAATCCCTACTCCTTGCATTAACATCAATCGGTGGGCATCTCCACAACCCATTGATTAGCCTCGTTGATGTGAGACTTTCTCCTTTTTTGTCTTCTCCACATAACCCCCCTCATTATATTCTATTCCACCTATAGTGCTATGTCCATGGCTCGCGCTCATATATTGCGTGAAAGTCTATAGGTTTGAGATTACTAAAGTATGAAACAATTGCTTGGCTTGTCATCGGGGTTGTGCATGATGATAGCATTCTTGTGTGACGAAAATGAAACATGACTAAACCATATGATTTTGTAGGGATGAACTTTCTTTGGCCATGTTATTTTGAGAAGACATAATTGCTTAGTTAGTATGCTTGAAGTATTATCATTTTTATGTCAATATGAATTTTTGTCTTGAATATTTCGGATCTGAATATTCATACCACAATTAAGAAGAATTACATTAAAATTATGCCAAGTAGCACTCCGCATCAAAAATTATGTTTTTGTCATTTACCTACTCGAGGACGAGCAGGAATTAAGCTTGGGGATGCTTGATACGTCTCCAACGTATCTATAATTTTTGATTGCTCCATGCTATATTATCTACTATTTTGGACATTATTGGGCTTTATTATCCACTTCTATATTATTTTTGGGACTAACCTATTAACTGGAGGCCCAGCCCAGAATTGCTATTTTTTGCCTGTTTTAGGGATTCGAAGAAAAGGAATATCAAACGGAGTCCAAACGGAATGAAACCTTCGGGAATGTGATTTTCTCACCGAATACAACTCAGGAGACTTGGACCCTACGTCAAGCCAACTAACAGGAGGCCACGAGGTAGGGGGCGCGCCTGCCCCCCCAGGCGCGCCCTCCACCCTCATGGGCCCCCTGTTGCTCCATCGACGTACTTCTTCCTCCTATATATATCCACGTACCCTCAAACGATCAGAAAAGGAGCCAAAACCCTAATTCCACCGCCGTAACTTTCTGTATCCACGAGATCCCATCTTGGGGCCTATTCCAGAGCTCCGCCGGAGGGGGCATCGATCACGGAGGGCTTCTACATCAACACCATAGCCTCTCTGATGAACTGTGAGTAGTTTACTTCAGACCTACGGGTCCATAGTTAGTAGCTAGATGGCTTCTTCTCTCTTTTTGGATCTCAATACAATGTTCTCCCCCTCTCTTGTGGAGATCTATTCGATGTAATCTTCTTTTTGCGGTGTGTTTGTTGAGACGGATGAATTGTGGGTCTATGATCAAGTCTATCTATGAATAATATTTGAATCTTCTCTGAATTCTTTTATGTATGATTGGTTATGTTTGCAAGTCTCTTCAAATTATCAGTTTGGTTTGTCCTACTAGATTGATCTTTCTTGCAATGGGAGAAGTGCTTGGCTTTGGGTTCAATCTTACGGTGTCCTTTCCCGGTGATAGTAAGGGCAGGAAGGCACGTATTGTATTGTTGCCATCGAGGATAACAAGATGGGGTTTTCTTCATATTGCATGAGTCTATCCCTCTACATCATGTCATCTTGCTTAAGGTGTTACTCTGTTTTTAACTTAATACTCTAGATGCATGCTGGATAGCGGTCGATGAGTGGAGTAATAGTAGTAGATGCAGGTAGGAGTCAGTCTACTTGTCTCGGACGTGATGCCTATATACATGATCATACCTAGATATTCTCATAACTATGCTCAATTCTGTCAATTGCTCAACAGTAATTTGTTCACCCACCGTAGAATACTTATGCTCTCGAGAGAAGCCCCTAGTGAAACCTATGCCCCCCGGGTCTATCTTTATCATATTAATCTCCTACTACTTAGTTATTTACTTTGCTATTTACATCGCCTTTATTTTACTTTGCATCTTTATCATAAAAATACCAAAAACATTATCTTATCATATCTATCAGATCTCACTCTCGTAAGTGGCCCTATAGGGATTGACAACCCCTATTTGCGTTGGTTGCAAGGATTTATTTGTTTTGTGCAGGTATGAGGGACTCGCGTGTAGCCTCCTATTGGATTGATACCTTGGTTCTCAAAAAACTAAGGGAAATACTTATGCTACTTTGCTGCATCATCCCTTCCTCTTCGGGGAAAACAAACGCAGTGCTAAAATAGGTAGTATCAAACCACATAACAACATCGTTGTTCCCTTTGTCATCGGTATGTTACTTGCCCGAGATTCGATTGTCAGTACATCATACCTAGTTCACTCATTACCAGCAAGTCTCTTTACTCATTCCGTAATGCATCATCCCGCAACTAACTCATTAGTCACATTGCTTGCAAGGCTTATTGTGATGTGCATTACCGAGAGGGCCCAAAGATACCTCTCCGATACACGGAGTGACAAATCCTAATCTTGATCTATGCCAACTCAACAAACACCATCAGAGACACCTGTAGAGGATCTTTATAGTCACCCAGTTACGTTGTGACGTTTGATAGCACACTAAGTGTTCCTCCGGTATTCGGGAGTTGCATAATCTCATAGTCATAGGAACATGTATAAGTTATGGAGAAAGCAATAGCAATAAACTAAATGATCATAGTGCTAAGCTAACAGATGAGTCAAGTCAATCACATCATTCTCTAATGATGTGATCCCGTTCATCAAATGACCACTCTTGTCTATGGCTAGGAAACTTAACCATCTTTGATTAATGAGCTAGTCAAGTAGAGGCATACTAGTGACACTCATTTTGTCTATGTATTCACACATGTACTAAGTTTCCGGTTAATACAATTCTAGCATGAATAATAAACATTTATCATGATGTAAGGAAATATAAATAACAACTTTATTATTGCCTCTAGGGCATATTTCCTTCAGTCTCCCACTTGCACTAGAGTCAATAATCTAGATTACATAGTAATGATTCGAACACCCATGGAGTCACTACTACAGGATGCTGCTAACGCGACACTTCGATCAGAGACCCTTCGAGAAACTGTGTGCGATGCAACAATCGCAAATGGTGGTGTATGAAAACCGTCAAAAAAGGTGAAAACGTTTGTGATGGAGGATGCATCAAACATGGTTCAGATTTTAGTTGCGTGTGCGAGGAAGGGCATATGGTTCAGTTCAATTAAATGTTTGTGATGAGGAGGAACAAAAGAAACAGGCAGCCAGATGAAGGCGTGTGTGATACATAGCATACGGTTCACTCGAATGAACTGTTTGTGATTAGGCAACACAAAAGAAACGGGAAACCAGATGAAGGTGTGTGCGATATATAGCATACACTTCACTCAGATGAATTGTTTGTGATTAGGCAACACAAAAGAAATAGTCAGCCAGATCAAGGTGTGTGCGTTATACGGCATGAGGTTCACTCGGATGAACTGTTTGCGTTGACACAAGAAAACAGAAACTGTTCAACTTAACAAGACGTGTGTGTTGTGCGATGGGATTGCATGCAGTTCACTCGGCCATTGTTGTCAGTGTGTGACCTCTGTGGCAACCGTTCGCTCCCCAGGCGCCTCTTCGTGTACCATGGCAACCGTCCACTGACTCTTTGCCTTTCCCTCTCGATTTGGAACTGCTGTCGCACGCTAGCTCTTCCCCCCTCCTCCATTTTCCCCCACCCTTCCTTCTGCCATTGTTTGATCGTCTTCTCCATGGAGGGTACAAGCCAGAAACGACCCCGTTATTCTTGCCCCGATCTGAATGATGACGCGGTGGAGGAACTCATTTATCGGTGCAACGTCATCACCTCGGCTAGCATGGCAGGTTCGTTCAAGACCATTCTCGACTCAACTAATAACAACATTACAAGCAACCCAAGGGTCCAGGAGCGGTTTGATCTCCCCTATCTAGTTTGTCGTGACCCTGCTGACTAGCACAGGGACGACGAAAGCCTTGCCTTGTGCAAGTTGATGCTGCTTGATAATGATACATGTGATGTTAAGATGCCATCGCTTGAGGGCAAGGCTTGGGCAGGCGCAAATGAAGATTGGGTTGTTTATATTGGGTACAACTGCAAGTGGGAACTTGTGAATGTGTACACTCATCACCGGGTTCCACTTCGAAAAATCTTAGACTGCCCAGAGGTTGAGCACACAGATGGTCTACGTGAGTTCAAATACGATCATGGTAACTATCGTCTACGAAAGATAGCAATTTGTTGAGTTCCCAACCGCTCTTGGGATTACACGAACTATGAAGTTGTTGCTATCTTCGACAAGCTTGTTGCCTTCCTTACTTCCACGCCTCGATGGATATTGCTCAAAAATCAATTTATGTACTGAGTACTGTGATGCAATTCAATACGAGGGTCTTGTGTTTGCTGCCACCACTTGTGGCACTGTTTTTTGCATGGAATCATCATGCTTTCGGTACGTTTGTCTTCCACCGTAATTACAATTGTTTCACCCACATGCATGCGGGTTAGCTAGTTTCCCTTTACTAATTAATTAACCTTCTTGTGTTTCCAAGGTCCTGTGAACATTCCACCACCTATACTTGAAAATTTTATTCACGAGCATGAGGACGAGCAGGACTCATATACTCAGTGGCGCCTGGCAACTTATTCCGATGGATCGCCTCTTCTTGTTTGTATACGGGGCACTGCTGATGTTACTAAGGAAGCAGGTGTTGTCTCGTATGGCCACACTCTATTCCAACATCCGTTGCAGGGTATTCGGGATGGATACTAGTGTACTAGTGCCAACACCTTCTCCCTGGTTCAGTATTGAAAGTCTTGGAGGAAACTCTCTCTTCCTTGGACAAAACTATCCAATGTTGGTGGAAGGCGATCCAGCTGCTATTGACACAATATTACTACCATTTATGAGACGCAACTGTATCTATACCTTGGACATTACTATGCTTCCCTACCGTCCCAATATGGGTATTGAAATAGGCCGCTTCAGCCTGGATGATCAGGCCTGCGTTGGTCTCGAGATTGACAGTAGCTGGCCCTTCCGAGAGAATCACTTCTGGTTCAAAGCAAGTGTTTACAATGCCGACGAGTGGTTGAGCTGAAGTTCATTTCATCGCTTTGTTATTTGTTGTGTGAGAAAAACTTTACTAGAATGTTTTGTTGGAAATGATATATAATCCAACGTGTATCCTCGTTGTCGTTGTGGGTTGATGACTAGTTGTATGTAATCAATGGTACATTTGCATATGCTTCCATGAACTCACGCCTGCTAGTGGTGTCTATATGAACAGTGCTAGTGATTTTAGTTGCAAAAATTAGATAGTGCTAGTGATTTGTAGCTACATATTTTGACAAATCACAGTGTTACAAGGTTGACAAGTGACAATGTTACTAGATAAACAAATGTCAATCTTTCTAGTTTGAGAAATGGCAACATACCCAAAATGACAGATATGCAAATCTTACCCCATTGTTTGTACGTGGTTGCACACGGGTCGTGCAAAACAACTGTTTGCGTTGAAAGGGATGCAGAAATCCTGTTCGACACATTTTCCCTTGGCTTCCCGGGGAAGCTGTCGGTTTGCATACGGGTGTTCTAACTAAAATGTTTGCGATGAGTGTATTATATTTGAAAACATTGATGTTTTTTTAAGAAGAAAATCATTTGATAAGTCTATACATTAAGAGAGAAAAATGCAAGTTCATTCAAACCATATCTTTCATTCAGTCACACTGCGAATTTATATTCATATGATCGAGAATTCGAGCTACAGTATTAAACCCCCAAAAACTATTTCCGGCGGCGGCGGAGGCGGCGTGCCACGCCGTCGTTGTCGTCCTCCGGGACACCGTTGTTGAAGTCTTCAAGGCAGCACAAAATGTTCTTCACACTTGTCAATCAAACATCATGTCGTCGCGCGATCGACTGGCGGGGCACGGGAGGACGACAACTGGCGCCGCTGAGAGGTAGCGGTCTACGGCAGCGTCCCATGCCGCTGGGGGGGGCACGTGCACGAGATCGGCGAGTGCTGCCAAACGCACGGGGACCGGCACCACGGTGGGTGTAGGGGCGCGCACGGGCGCGGCGGGTGCAGCCAAACACACGAGGGCCGGCACCATGGTGGGTGGAGGGGCGCGCACGGGCACGGGCGCTGGCGCTGGTGCTGGCATGTACACGAGCTCGCGCGGGTCCGCGGAGACCTCGCAGACGCCCGCGGCTTCCAACTCTGCGATAGTGCTCGGCGACCAGCCCATCAATGCTACAGGGATGATCGCTGGTGCGGGCGCGGGGATGGGAGCTGGGACGGGAGCTGGGGCAGCAACCGCCGCGGCCAGCTTGTTCTGGGACATGTCCATGAGGCCCCATTCCTCCTTATTTTCTATGTCCTCCGGCTCAGAGTTGAC
>NC_041392.1:258151891-258188219 GCF_002162155.2 Triticum dicoccoides
GACTAGTGGCAGATGATCATTCTGCGCCGTGGCGGTGGAGGTCTGGGGGGGGGGGGATGGGAGGCGAACAGTAAGGCCGCCCATATTAAACAGCGGCTCGGGCGCCATTAATGGAGAGGAAGGCGGGCGGCCATGGAAATCAAAGGGCTCGCTTCCTAGTGAGCCTGCGCAGCGTACAACTTGCACGCTTCCCGGTGAGCCTGCGCATTGGAGGACAGCTTGCATGCCTCTCGGTCAGCCTACGCATCGAACTGCGCTCGCACGCCTCCTGTTCAGTCAAGGTCAAGCAGTTGTCCACACGGCACCTCCTACAGCCATTAAAACTAAGACATGTGGTGTCACGTGAATGGTTAACAGAACGCACACGGTTTGAATTATACAAATGTTTGAGATATTAAAGTGGCAGCTATTTTTTCAAAATGCCTTTGTTGGCTGTCATTATTCTAGTGCGCCTTCTCTCAAAATGGACATGAAAAATACCACATCATGTCGGGTGCCATTCCATGATAGCATGCCAAGTTTCATGAATTTCAGACGACTTTTGAATTTACTAGAATTTAAAAACCAGGCATCTCAATGTTTTGTCGGCAATCAAAGTGTTTGAAATTCATTCCCATTTCTTGCATGGGACCTAAGCATGTACCCAAGGACACATATTTGTTTTTTCAACCAATTTATATGCACTGGAGCATGTGCATGCAGTTCAAATTTGAATTATGCACATAAATGCATTGAAAACTCAGTTAATGCATAAAAATGTCCAAAAGAAGCCCAAAAAATCACAAAAATTGACACAACACTCCTATTGTTCTATGTTGACATGAGAACAAAATTGGAAGCAATAAGAGGCAGTGGATATCGTTTCGTCCCCAAAGGTGGGACGTTCCCTACCGAAACCATGATGCTTGTTGTGAGAAGCTCTGGTTTGTGAGAAGCATATACCCAAACCTGCCCCAAACGGGACAAATTTTTTACCATGGCATGTTGATGCTGCTCCATGAAAGCATGCCAAGTTTCCTGAATTTCAGATGAGTTTTGGATTTACTAGAATTTAAAAACAAGGCATCTCAATGTTTTGCCGGCAATCAACGATGCCCTGGTGTTTGAAATTCATTCCCATTTCTTGCATGGGACCTAAGCATGCACCCAAGGACAAAGATTTGAGTTTTCAACCAACCTTAGTGCATTGGAGCATGTGCATGTAGTTCAAATTTGAATTATGCACATAAATGCATTGAGAACTTAGTTAATGCATAAAAATATCCAAACGAACCCCAAAAAATCCCAAAAATTGACACAACACTCCCGTTGTTCTATGTTGACATGAGAAATTTTTTGAAAGCAATAAGAGGCAATGGATATCATTTCGTCCCCAAAGGTGGGACGTTCCCTACCGAAACCATCATGCTTGTTGTGAGAAACTCTGGTTTGTGAGAAGCATATACCCGAACCTGCCCCAAATGGGACAAATTTTTTGACATGGCATGTTGATGCCGCTCCATGATAGCATGCCAAGTTTCATGAATTTTGGACGAGTTTTGGATTTACTAGAATTTAAAAACCAGGCATCTCAACATTTTGCCGGCAATCAACAGCGCCCTAGTGTTTGAATTTCATTCCCATCTCTTGCATGGGACGTAGAAATTCACCCAAGGACACAAATTAGATTTTTCAACCAACCTTAGTGCATTGTAGCATGTGCATGTAGTTCAAATTTGAATCATGCACATAAATGCATTGAAAATTAATGCATAAAAATGTCCAAATGAACCCCGAAAAATCCCAAAAATTGACACAACACTCCTATTGTTCTATGTTGACACGAGAAATTTTTTG
This sequence comes from Triticum dicoccoides, assembly GCF_002162155.2. Taxonomy (NCBI): domain Eukaryota; kingdom Viridiplantae; phylum Streptophyta; class Magnoliopsida; order Poales; family Poaceae; genus Triticum; species Triticum dicoccoides. Next base: position 258,153,728 of record NC_041392.1, read on the forward strand.
AAAGCAATAAGAGGCAATGGATATTGTTTCGTCCCCGAAGGTGGGACGTTCCCTACCGAAACCATCATGCTTGTTGTGAGAAGCTCTGGTTTGTGAGAAGCATATACCTGAACCTGCCCCAAATGGGACAAATTTTTTAACACAACATGTTGATGCCGCTCCATGATAGCATGCCAAGTTTCATGAATTTCATACGAGTTTTGGATTTACTAGAATTTAAAAACCAGACATCTAAATGTTTTGTCGGCAATCAATAGTGCCCTCGTGTTTGAATTTCATTCCGATCTCTTGCATGGGACCTAGAAATTCACCCAAGGACACACATGTGATTTTTCAACCAACTTTAGTGCATTGGAGCATGTGCTTGTAGTTCAAATTTGAATTATGGACATAAAATGCCCAGTTAATGTATAAAAAGGCCAAATGAACCCCGAAAAATTCCAAGATTGAACATAACACTCCTGTTGTTCTATGTTGACACTAGAAAATTTTGAAAGCAATAAGATGCAACGGATATCGTCCCATCACCAAAGGTGGTACATTCCCTATTGAAACCATCATGCTTGTTGTGAGAAGCTCTGGTTTGTGAGAAGTTTATACCCGTACCTGCCCCAAATGGGACAAAATTTTCACCACGGCATGTTGATGCCGCTCCATGATAGCATGCCAAGTTTCATGAATTTTAGACGAGTTTTGGATTTATTATAATTTAAAAACTAGGCATATCAACGTTTTGCCGGCAATCAACAATGCCATGGTGTTTGAATTTCATTCCCATCCCTTGCATGGTACCTAGAAATTCACCCAAGGACACACATGTGATTTTTCAGCCAACTTTGGTGCATTGGAGCATGTGCTTGTAGTTCAAATTTGAATTATGCACATAAAATGCCTAGAAAACCCAATTAATGTATGAAAAAGGCCAAACGAACCCCGAAAAATTCATTCCCATTTCTTCCATGGGACCTAAGCATGCACTGAAGGACACATATTTGATTTTTCAACAATTTGTATGCAGCAGAGCATGTGCATGTAGTTTAATTTTGAATTGTACACCTGAAAATGGCTAGAAAACCAGTTTAATGTATGAAATGTCCAAACGAACCCTGAATAATTCTAATTCTTTTACGACATACATACAGTTGCATGTTCACTGCAGATAAAAGGTCTAGCAATTCAAAAACCGCCATTGCCGCTGTGACCCCATTTTGTAATTCAAATCAAGTAGATCCCACACAGTTTATTCTCACCGACCATGTGAGATTTAGTACAAAATATCTTGGAGCATCGTCGGTGTATAGTACGCCTATGGATTACGCGAGAGGTGCGTTGGCTACAGTCCACAGCCGGCGTGTCAAGCACACTAGCTCGCTCCCCCAAAACTCCTGCCTCTGCATCCCTCACAATCTCGAAAATATCTACCGCCTGGAAGGTTTTAATGTTTGATAGCACACGATTAGTATGTGAGGACCGTGTGCGATGTCTATTACTCCTGCTCTGCTTCAGTCCCTTGATTCAAATTTTCAGTAGCCCCTGCATTTTACTCCCGCCTCTGCATCCCTCCCAATCTCAAAAATATCTGCTCGCCCTTGATCCAAATTTTCAATAGCCCCGCATTGTTACTCCCGCCTAGTAAAAATATCAGTTGCCGCAGTATTTCCTCAAACACAACCTCCACTCACACAGACACACATAACCCTCGAAACCATTGGTAGGTCGCCGCCATCACCAGCGCCTCCATCCTCAACCTATGCCTGTGTGTCGGGGAGCTCGAGTAGCCAATGGCCAAAAAGAGGTTTATCACGGCCTTTTTGCCTGATGCCGGTGAGGTGGCCGCTGAGGTGTCCCCGTCATCCTCCGCGGGCCCGATCTACTGTCGCCGGTCCCCCGATCTGCCTGTCGCCGCTCCCCTACACCGGTTCGAGGACTTCCTCGTCCTCCCCTAGACCCGGCAGCCAACGAAGTCCTACTTTGGGGTCTGGCAGCGGCAGTGGGGGACATGGGTCGCCGAGATTATAGATCGAGAGACCCGCACCCGCCGGTGGCTCGGTAGATTCCACATGGCCGAACTCGCGGCCATGGAGTACGATCGCTGGCAGGTCCACTACCATGACGCGGCAGCTAGGCTCAATTTCCCTTTCGGCACACATCCGGTCCACCTCGTTCCGTCGGAGCCACGAGTGGTGAGCTCGGTTATGGCGCGGGAGGACCGCGAGGCGTGGGAGCGTCTCGAGACCGAGAACGCCAACGAGGCCTACATGCAAGAGCTCCATCGGTAGCACCCAGAGCTTGTGGAGGCGGAGCGGGCGATCTTTGCCAGTGCGGAGGGTGGCGAGGTTACGCGCTCTCCTCTGATGACGAGGTCGAAGGCGGCGAGGATGGCGGCAAGGTTATCGCGCTCTCCTCTGATGACGAGGTCGAAGGTGGCGGCGATGGCGGGACGGAGGGTGTCGAGGTGGGCCCCGAGGACGAGGAGATCGACGTCGATGAGTGGAGGAGTGCCTTCCCCGACGACCCTGACGTTGGTACTGGCCCGGACCCGGCTCGCGGCACACCGTACATGACGAGGAAGGATTGGCTTGACCTCTACTTCGACCAAAAGTAGTTTAGCTTAGTTTACATTTATGTTTTATGTCCGGCTATGCAAAACTATCTATGTTTATGTTTGAATGCATGCTACCTCCGGTTGAACCTGCTTTGAACTTGATCAAATTGAAGTTTACAACCTTAAGTTTAGGGGATCGACTAGAAAAGGCCAAAAATTGCTGGAGTATATATATATATATATATATATATATATATATATATATATATATATATATATATATATATATATATCCAGTTATCCACTAAGGGTTTTAGTCCTTTAACTTTTTAAGGATCACCTAGAGATGTCCTTATGACTTGTTTATTTCAGTTCTTCACAATGTGATGCTCTATATGTGCAACTATTTGATGTGCAGTTCAATTTCATCAATAACAGTTTCAACAATACCACTATGAATTATGATATTTGGTTGCTGTTAAGGATATCGTAGTTAACATGCATTTTCATTTTTCAATTGTTGTTTAGCAACATGCATTGCACTGAATGACTAAATATGCAATCCTAGGCTACATAGCAACAAGGAAGAGTGTTACTTAATGTTCTCATGATGTCTAGTTATACATGTAATAAAATCTTATATAATGGGATGGATGGAGTGTTGTACTACATCATTTTTCAATTGTTGTTTAGCTTCTAATATTAACTTGGTGCTTTTAGGTACATATATCATTGCGAAAGATCCACACTTCGACCCTTTCCGCATATGTGGCAATGAGATATTCATGAACCAGCATCAAGTGAGGAAACTGATAAAGATTGTTACTAAAATGGGTCAAAAGATGTCAATCGAACTATTTGTTTACACTTTATGCAAGACAACAGTGGACTGCAGGATGGTCAGTAAGAACCCTGTAGCCTTCTTTTTACTGCCTGTAATGAGTTGTGTTAGATGAAAATATCTAAATCTTTTTTCTTTTGAAGTGGATCGTGAAGCAGTTTACTCAAGATTACCTCTCAAACTACATGATTGGCGGCCGGCCATCACAAGGGGTTCAACTAGAGTCATGCATGCCTTCTGCATCCAGGAGAGCACAATAGGGCCATTCCGCTTCACCTTGTTCAGCAACTGGAATGTCTGCCGCCTCTTTCTTTACCATCTATAATAGTACATGTATAGAACATATGTACCTATGAATCATTATTTATTTGGTGTTTCTGTAATTCTTAAACATATGAACCTATGAATTGAATAATGGATTGGTTGTTTGAACCTAATGGATATGAATAAAGCTATAGCGTACTTTCAAGTTTAAATTAGGTACAATTTTAAATAGCAGCAATTAAATTAGGGAAAAATTACGTTGTGCAGGTCATTATGGCACACACGGTTGGTAAAACACAAACGTTTGCAATATACACCATAATCTGAGATGGTTCACAGAGAGGAAACGTGTGCAAGCATGCACATAGTTGCCATTTGCAAAGCATGTGTGATGTCAGACACTATCACATACGGTGCGGGAAAACTAATGTGTGTGATTGTCTACCTATCATACACGGTTTATAATCATGAACTGTTTGTGATGTGCCAGGTATCGTAAATCTCCCATGCCTAGAATCTGCCTAGAAAACTGTCGTGCCTGGAATCTGCCTGGTTTTTGGCAGAACCACAAAACTCCGACTGCGATGGCAATGCGAGCACAAACGAGTGGCAAGGATGAAGCGTTTGGGATATTTGAGATATCGAAACGGTTATACATGGACAACTGTATGCATCAAGGCTCCCTATCCCCGATGGTTTCTGGGTCGTGTGGGAAGGACCCCCTATCGCCCACACTCACTTGGAGACGGTTCCATATGCCGTTGCGGAAAGGGGTTAAAAACCGTTTGTTTAGGACCGACACGCCCCAGTGAGTCTTGGTGCTGATCATGTTTTGCTCGTGAGAGAGGCTTAGTCAACGGGTCTGCAACATTCAGATCCGTATGTATGTTGCAAATCTCTATGTCTCCCTCCTTGACTTGATCACGGATGGAATTGAAACACCTCTTGATGTTCTTGGTTCTCTTGTGAAATCTGGATTCCTTTGCCAAGGCAATTGAACCAGTGTTGTCACAAAAGATTTTCACTGGACCCGATGCACTAGGTATGACACCTAGATCGGATATGAACTCCTTCATCCAGACTCCTTCATTTGCTACTTTCGAAGCAGCTATGTACTCCGCTTCACTCGTAGATCCCGCCATGACGCTTTGCTTAGAACTGCACCAACTGATAGCTCCACCATTCAATAAAAATATGTATCTAGTTTGTGACTTAGAGTCATCTGGATCAGTGTCAAAGCTTGCATCTACGTAACCGTTTACGACGAGCTCTTTGTCACCTCCATAAACGAGAAACATATCCTTAGTCCTTTTCAGGTATTTTAGGATATTCTTGACCGCTGTCCAGTGATCCACTACTGGATTACTTTGGTACCTCCCTGCTAAACTAATAGCAAGGAACACATCAGGTCTGGTACACAACATTGCATACATGATAGAACCTATGGCTGAAGCATAGGAAATGGCCTTTATTTTCTCTCTATCTTCTGCAGTGGTCGGGCATTGAGTCTGACTCAACTTCACACCTTGTAACATAGGCAAGGACCCTTTATTTGCTTGATCCATTTTTGACTTCTTCAAAACTTTATTAAGGTATGTGCTTTGTGAAAGTCCAATTAAGCGTCTTGATCTATCTCTATAGATCTTGATGCCTAATATATAAGCAGCTTCAGCGAGGTCTTTCATTGAGAAATTCTTATTCAAGTATCCTTTTATGCTATTCAGAAATTCAGTATCATTTTCGGTCAACAATATGTCATCCACATATAATATCAGAAATGCTACAAAGCTCCCACTCACTTTCTTGTAAATACAGGCTTCTCCAAAAGTCTGTATAAAATCATATGCTTTGATCACACTATCAAAGCGTATATTCCAACTCCGAGATGCTTGCACCAGTCCATAAATGGATTGCTGGAGCTTACACACTTTGTTAGTACCTTTTGGATCGACAAAACCTTCTGGTTGCATCATATACAACTCTTCTTTAAGATATCCATTAAGGAATGCAGTTTTGACATCCAACTGCCAAATTTCATAATTATAAAATGTGGCAATTGCTAACATGATTCGGACGGACTTAACCATCGCTACGGGTGAGAAGGTCTCATCGTAGTCAACTCCTTGAACTTGTCGAAAACCTTTCGCAACAAGTCAAGCTTTGTGGACAGTAACATTACCGACAGCGTCAACGTCAGTCTTCTTCTTGAAGATCCATTTATTCTCTATGGCTTGCCGATCATCGGGAAATTCAACCAAAGTCCACACTTTGTTCACATACATGGATCCTGAGGGAGTCCTGGATTAGGGGGTGTTCGGGTAGCCGGACTATACCTTCAGCCGGACTCCTGGACTATGAAGATACAAGATTGAAGACTTCGTCCCATGTCCGGATGGGACTTTCCTTGGCGTGGAAGGCAAGCTTGGCGATGCGGATATTCAAGATCTCCTACCATTGTAACCGACTCTATGTAACCCTAACCCTATCCGCTGTCTATATAAACCGGAGGGTTGTAGTCTGTAGGCAGTTAACTCCATATACAACAATCATACCATAGGCTAGCTTCTAGGGTTTAGCCTCCTTGATCTCGTGGTAGATCTACTCTTGTACTACCCATATCATCAATATGAATCAAGCAGGACGTAGGGTTTTACCTCCATCAAGAGGGCCCGAACCTGGGTAAAACATCGTGTTCCCTGCCTCCTGTTACCATCCGGCCTAGACGCACAGTTCGGGACCCACTACCTAAGATCCGCCAGTTTTGACACCGACATTGGTGCTTTCATTGAGAGTTCCTCTGTGTCGTCGCCTTTAGGCCCGATGGCTCCTTTGATCATCAACAACGATACGGTCCAGGGTGAGACTTTTCTCCCCGGACAGATCTTCGTCTTCGGCGGCTTCGGTGTGCGGGCCAATTCGCTCGGCCACCTGGAGCAGATCGAAAGCTACGCCCCTGGCCATCAAGTCAGGTTTGGAAGCTTAAACTACACGACCGACATCCGCGGAGACTTGATCTTCGACGGGTTCGAGCCACGGCCAAGCGCGCCGCACTATCTCGAGGGGCATGATCTAGCTCTGCCTCCGGACAGTGTCCTGGAGGCCGCACACGCATCGGTTCCGACCCCTAACTCAGGGCCTATTGCGCCAATCGAAGATGAGCGGTTGGACATCACCTCGGGGGCTTCGATCTCAAAGGCGATCGAGCCGAACGCTAGCCCTGCGCTCTGCATGATCCGTGACTCGGAGGATTCGGACTCCTTTCCGAACTCCGAACCCCCCGCGCCCCTGCCGATCGAATCCGATTGGGCGCCGATAATGGAGTTCACCGCCACAGACATCTTTCAGCACTCGCCTTTTGGCGATATCCTGAACTCTCTCAAGTCTCTCTCTTTGTCAGGAGAGCTCTGGCCGAACTACGGTCAGCGAGGATGGGATACGGACGATGAAGAAATTCAAAGCCCACCCACCACCCACTTGGTAGCCACTGTCGACAATTTAAACGACGTACTCAACTTTGACTCCGGAGACATCGACAGCATGGATGACGATGCAGGAGATACCGACGAACCAACGCCCATAGGGCATTGGACAGCCACCTCATCTCACGATGTGTACATGGTGGACACCCCTAAAGGAAGCGACAACGAGGAAAAAGGGGATGGGACGGGAGATCGACTCCCCGAAAAGCAATCAAAGCGTCGGCATAAACGCCGACCCAAGCCCCGCCTCGACAAAAACCCAGCCATAGAGCAGGACGAGCCGGTAGACGACGAGCAGGCCTTAGAGCAACCATCCGAACAGGGCAACACGGGTAGAGAAACTGAACATCCCTCCTCCGGCGAAAACGGCATTCCGGACGACCTCACGCCGGATAAACCTACGGAGCAGAAGAATCTCCACGAGAGGCTCGCTGCAACTGCACACAGCCTAAAAAAGCAGAAGCGAAAGCTAAAAACAGCGGAAGATGCACTCCGGATTAGATGGAGCAAAGTAATCAATACCACAGATAAATACGGCGACAGTCGCTGCACTAAAAGCTACCCGAAAAGAAAGCTATTGCCTGAATTCGACGAAGAGGCCCTAGAGCCCTCGCATTCAAAAAAATGAGAAACCCACACGGTCGGATAGACGACCCCATAAAGCAGCAAGCGGCGCTGCACCTAAATCAGCATGCGACCTACTTAAGGATTCGCATTATGGCCCAGTCAGGTCCATTTATGGGCCAAGAAAGCAAGCTCTCGTAAGCAACGCTATGAAGCCATCATCAGAATCCGGCACACCCAAATACAGGGGCACCGCACACCCCCTATGTTTCACCGATGAGGTCCTAGACTATCAATTCCCAGAGGGATTCAAACCCATAAACATAGAGGCATATGATGGAACAACAGACCCTGGAGTTTGGATCGAGGATTATATCCTCCACATACACATGGCTAGAGGAGATGATCTCCACGCCATAAAATATTTACCCGTTAAGCTTAAAGGGCCAGCCCGGCATTGGCTTAAAAGCCTTCCCGAAAACACAATTGGAAGCTAGGAAGAGCTCGAGGATGCTTTCTGAGCAAACTTTCAAGGGACCTATGTCCGCCCTCCGGATGCAGACGATCTTAGTCACATAACTCAACAACCCGGAGAATCAGCTCGGCAGTTCTGGAATAGATTCCTCACTAAAAAGAATCAGATAGTCGACTGTCCGGACGCCGAAGCCTTAGAAGCTTTCAGGCATAACGTCCGAGACGAATGGCTCGCCAGACACCTCGGCCAAGAAAAGCCAAGAACAATGGCCGCACTAACAAGCCTCATGACCCGCTTTTATGCAGGGGAGGACAGCTGGTTGGCAAGGTGCAGCCCCAGCGACCCAAGTACATCCAAAACTAGGGATGGAAACGGAAAACCGCGATGCAACAAGGACCGTCGCTGGACTAAGGACAAAAGTCCGAAGAGCACGGCAGTCAATGCCGGATTCAAAGGCTCACGACAAAATCAGGAAAAATCACCCCCCTAGGATAACAAGGACGATCCATCCAACTTAAATAAAATCCTGGACAGGATATGTCAGATACACAGTACTCCCGGGAAGCCTGCTAACAATACCCACAGAGATTGTTGGGTTTTCAAACAATCCGGCAGACTCAATGCCGAACACAAGGGGCTCGACACACCAAGCGAAGACGAGGACGAACCCCAAAAGTAGAGCACCAGGAAACAAAAGAACTTCCCACAAGAAGTAAAAACAGTGAACTCACTTCACATAACAAAACGTGCGGCGCCCGTAAAGGTACGCACCACACGGCCCATCCCCAAAGGGTCCTGCCACTGGTTGTCAAAACCGATCATCTTCGATCAGCTAGATTATTCTAGAAATATCAAGAATGCAGGCTGGACTGCCTTGATACTCGATCCAATAATTGGCGGACTCCAGTTTTCAAATGTCCTTATGGACGGCGGCAGTGGACTAAACCTGATATATCAAGATACAATCCATCACATGGGGATAAACCCAGCAAGAATCCGCCGCAGCAAAACCTCATTTCAAGGGGTAACACCTGGTCCGGACACCCATTGTATGGGTTTCCTCCGGCTTGAAGTCATATTCGTCTCTGCCGATAACTTCTGCCGCGAAAAGCTGACCTTCCATATCGTCCCGTTCTCAAGTCGCTATCAAGCACTACTGGGACGCGAAGCTTTCGCTCGCTTTAACGCAATACCGCATTATGCATCTCTTACGCTTAAGATGCCCGGTCCACGAGGCATCATCTCTTTGAAGGGGAAGCACTAAAGTGCGCCTCCCCAAGCGGAGGACTGTGCGGCCGCTTGGACAGCCCCACAGCAAAATGGCCTCATCGGCCAGAAAACTTCAAAATAGGTCATTCAAGACCACGAATGCGGATATACGAGTTCGGTGCAAAATCATCATTGATGCAGGCCTAGTGGCCATATACCCCCGCACTAGGGGCTCCACGCATATACAATAAGATACAATAAAGCTCAATCTTATATATTTTACTTTATACTTTGTTTATTTAAAACTTTTTCGGCACGACCCGTTTTCAACTCAGTTCCTCTCTTTTACAGATGAATGTCGTACAGCGCCCGTCCAGGATACGGCACAACGGAGACACAGGCGCAGACGTGCAGTAGGGACCCGTCCTAAAGGATTCTTTTTAGATTAAGACCCTGCGTAAACCTTTTTTACTGTCTCTTGTTGCTATGCATCCCCTGGTTTTTTCTGATATAACCAAGGAGGAGGCTGGCATCTTGGCATGTGGCCACGTCAGAATTTTTGCACGTACCTGGACACTAGGGGCTTTTTTAATAAAGAGTGTTGTTTCGCCCGCACTCATAAAGACCGAACACCTTAGGGAGTGTTCGGCGTCACGAGTTTTGGCATTATATGCATCGGCTCCGAATCATGTCTTTGGTCAAATGTTGGGTTGCCCGACTCCTGAGTTTGGCTACCTTACATTCCGCTCTATCGGCTAAGGTAGCACCAGGAGAACTACTGCGATTGTGCCCCGGTTCGGCCGGGCGAGCACCTCAGTAGAGAAAGCCGAAAACTGACTGTCATGATATAGCGTGAGACTGGTCAGCCACTCGATGACCTATCAGAATCTATCGGATTCCTCCGCTTTAACAAAGGGCCGCTTCCCGGTCAAGCACATACGCGCCCCGAACTCGGGCGAGCGCAGTCGCCACCAAGGGGTTACCTAAATAGTCTCACTGTCAAGCTCCTATGGCTAAGTGAAAGTGTTAAAGCATTATAGTCCGGTTGCCTGGCCCGCTGCGCTATCACCTCCTTTGTAGGACCAAGACGTTGGGTTAAGTGTGAAAATGCGTCTTCTGCGAGCACCCCCGCACTATGTGCGTGGGGGCTGAAGCCAACGACTGCCATCTTTCAGATTTTGTATATATATATATTTTAAAACGGCCGCACAGGAGGTGTTCCCAATACTTGAAGGCACAAGTATAAAAAGGCCACTACAGTTTATCAAAATATTACTTTATAATTACATATGCTATCATAACATAGCATCTTTCGAGCACTGCGTCTCTATTACACGAGCGCCTTCAAGGACTTCCTGAAAATAGTGCTCGGAGGGTACTCGGCTTTTGTCCGAATCTCGGGACGCAACAATGGTGGTCTCCATCTCTGCCCAGTATGTCTTGACACGGGCAAGAGCCATCCTTGCGCCCTCTATGCATGCTGACCTCTTCATTGCATTAATACGCGGCACCGTGTCAAGGAATTGCTGCACCAAGCTGAAATAACTCTTTGGCTCCGATCTCCCCGGCCACAGATGACCCATGACGTACTTCATGGCGAGTCCAGACAACCTATTCAGTTCAGCCCATTGAGCCAAACGACCGTCCACTGCCAGTGGACGCTCTGGATTGTGAAACTGCGACCAGAAAAGCTTTTCCACTTCGCGATCTTTCTGATCTCGAAAGTGTTCGGTCGCATCAGCAGCACTCGCTGCCAAATCCAGATAGGTATCCTGCACACTCCACATCTGGTCCAACGGAGCAAACTTCGGATCGCAAAATTTCCTTCGCATCATAAAGGGCTTTCCAGCCGCAATCTGTTCGGCCTGACGTAGCTCCTCCTTCGCAGCTCTCATCGCAGAGCGCGCGTCCTTGGCATTGGTAACGGCCTTCTCTAAGTCCGTCTGTTTCACCTGGTCTTCTTTCTCAAGAAGTCTGCAACGGTCTGCAGCACTCTTTAACTTTTCAGCCATCTCGGCCATCTCTTCCTTGCTTCGGCAATGAGCAGCCTGTTCGGCTCTCAGCTCTTCAAGGGCTTTCTTGGCAGCCGCATCACTTTCTCTGGCTTGTTCTTTAGCTCGGGCAAGTTCTGCTCTAAGACTCTCCACGGCGGCCACACCATCTGCGTCAAGCACACACATCGTAAGACACTGGCATAAAACTCTTCTTACCTGATGCCGCCCGAGGAATTACATACCTTGAGCCTCATCAAGCCGCTTGTTGACAAGCGCGATGTCGGCATCTGCCACGTCCAGTTGCCGCTTTAGTTCGGCAAAATCACCAGTTCGGCTCGATTCCGGACACCCTGCTACCTACATTCAAAGGCGACATCTTAGACCTGGGATTATGATCCTCCGCATGCCGTCATTTCTTGATGACGCGCAGAGTCTCAGGGGCTACTATCTACACAGGGCGCATCTTATTCATGCGCAACTGACAAAAGTGTACATTATCTAATGTACCTCAAAACCCGTCAGTAAACTTTTGACGGCCTCATGCAATCCGCTCTCTGCGGATGAGATCCTTTCAATCACCATGCTCATCAATGCATGGTGCTCCTCTGAGATAGAAGCTCGCCCCAGCAGAATCTTTAGCTCCTCCGGCCGAGCACCAGACGATGCCGGACTTGTCCCATGACCTCTTTCGAAGGCCGGACGCAGAGAACCTCGGGGGCCACATAGCTATCTTCCGCCCCTGCCGGATTCGGAGAAACCCTCTGCGACGACACCTCAGGGTCGCCCGCCTCGCTAGGCGGCACGGCAGGGGGAGGCGTCCCGCTCTCCATCATCTCCGGAAGGAGATCCCCCGAAGACGAGCTCTGCTGAGAAGGGCTGAGGTCCGAGCTACAAGGTAAAAATTCGGTTAATCTTCTCAAATCTAAATCAAGGATTTCCCTCATCCCTCAAAAGGAAAATCTTTCTCTACTTACGGCTCGCTGGAGGGCTGATCCCCTTGAGGGTGTAGTCCGGCCGAGGAACTCCCCGGCGTCGGACCCTCTGACAAGGATTTTTTCCCCCGCTTCGAGGCCATGGTTTCCGGGTCGTCAGAGGCGGCTCTCTTCTTCCCCTTAGGAGAGGAATTGTCAGTTCCTCCCTTCGGAGCAGCCTCCTTCGAGGAGGCCATAGTTTCCTTGTCCTCCCCCTTGCTTCCCTCCAAAGGCATTATCTCCAGCATCCTGACCAGCACGGGATCCGGCCTGGTTTCGGGAAGGGGAGCCGGACACCTGATCAGCTTTGCCTTCGCTATCCACTCCTGTTTAAAAGGACGGCTCTTTTAGGGGCAAGTTTATGACAATTATACGGATAGAAGGTCCGGGCACAAGGTTGCTTACTTGAGTATCCGGGCGATTGCAGCTTAGGCCTACGTCCTCGGTTAAATCCGGACACATCTCTCGTGATCCGAAGAACAGTTTATACATCTCCGCGGGCGTTGCACCCATGAAATTCTGGAGAGCTCGCGGTCCCTCTGGATTAAACTCCCATAGGCGAAGGGAGCGACGTTTGCTGGGCAATATTCGGCGAATCAGCATGACCTGCATCACCTTGACCAGGCTGAGGTCTCCTTCCAAGAGATCCTTAATGCGGCCCTGTAACAAGAGCACGTCTTTGGGCAAACCCCAATCTAACCCTCTATTGACCCATGACGCTAGCCGTGGTGGGGGACCCGAGCGAAAGGCAGGAGGCGCCACCCACTTGGTGCTCCGGGGAGCGGTGATATAAAACCACTCTCGTTGCCACAAGCCTAGCTCCTCTTGAAAAGAGCCCTCGGGCCATGGAGCATCAGCATTTTTGCTTATAACAGCGCCTCCGCACTCTGCATGTCGTCCCTTGATCATCTTCGGCTCCACTTTGAAGGTCTTGAGCCATAATCCGAAGTGAGGGGTAACACGGAGGAACGCTTCACATACAACGATAAACGAGGAGATATGGAGGATGGACTCCGGAGCTAAGTCGTGAAATTCCAGCCCGTAATAAAACAGAAGTCCCCTCACAAAGGGATCCATCGGGAAGCCTAACCCCCGAAGGAAGTGAGACACAAACACTACGCTCTCACCGGGCTGGGGACTGGGGATAGCCTGCCTTTGAACAGGCAACCTGTGCGAAATTTCGGCGGTCAAGAACTTAGCCTCTCTCAACTTTAGCACGTCCTCCTCCGTGACGGAGGAGGGCATCCATCGGCCTTGAAGGTCGGAACCGGACATTGTCGAAGGTCTGAGGCGCCCGGAATCTAGAGCCTAGGGTGTTGGAACTCGAGGCGACGGGCGAACTCGTTTTGGGATTGGAGAAAAGGAGTAAGACCCTGGTCTCTTTATAAGAGGTTGAATACCAGGAGCCCTCCCCGTAACCGTTTGGGTCTCACCTTTAATCGAGAAAACATGCTAACGGGCACGATTGGGTTACCCACGTCCGTATTGATGAGAATCCCGTGAAAGGGGGGCACACGATCTCTGCTTTGACAAGATGTGCCAAGGAAACTGCCTCGTAAAACATGCTGAGGTGGAAAAGTGAAATCGATTCAAGTAAAGGACTTGGCTGAGGTGTGATGACGCACTGCGGAATACGTCAGCAGATTTGATTTGTGTTAATATTATTCTCTCTATGGCAATACGTGGAAGCTTATTTTTGCAGAGCCGGACACTACTCTTGGTGTTTACAATCTTCTATGAAGGACTTGGGGGAGGAACCCGCCTTGCAATGCCGAAGACAATTTGCGCGCCGGACTCATCGTCATTGAAGCCTGGTTCAGGGGCTACTAAGGGAGTCCTGGATTAGGGGGTGTTCGGGTAGCCAGACTATACCTTCAGCCGGACTCCTGGACTATGAAGATACAAGATTGAAGACTTCGTCCCGTGTCCGGATGGGACTTTCCTTGGCGTGGAAGGCAAGCTTGGCGATGCGGATATTCAAGATCTCCTACCATTGTAACCGACTCTATGTAACCCTAACCCTATTCGGTGTCTATATAAACCGGAGGGTTGTAGTCCGTAGGCAATCAACTCCATATACAACAATCATACCATAGGCTAGCTTCTAGGGTTTAGCCTCCTTGATCTCGTGGTAGATCTACTCTTGTACTACCCATATCATCAATATTAATCAAGCAGGACGTAGGGTTTTACCTCCATCAAGAGGGCCCGAACCTGGGTAAAACATCGTGTTCCCTGCCTCCTGTTACCATCCGGCCTAGACGCACAGTTCGGGACCCACTACCCGAGATCCGCCGGTTTTGACACCGATAGATCCCATCTCAGATTTCATGGCCTCAAGCCATTTTGCGGAACCTGGGCTCGTCATCGCTTCCTCATAGTTCGTAGGTTCGTCATGGTCAAGTAACATGACCTCCAGAACAGTATTACCATACCACTCTGGTGCGGATCTTACTCTGGTTGACCTACGAGGTTCGATAGTAACTTGATCAGAAGTTTCATGATCATCATCATTAGCTTCCTCACCAATTGGTGTAGGAATCACTGGAACTGTTTTCTATGATGAACTATTTTCCAATAAGGGAGCAGGTACAATTACCTCATCAAGTTCTACTTTCCTCCCAGTCACTTCTTTCGAGAGAAACTCCTTCTCTAGAAAGGATCCATTCTTAGCAACGAATGTCTTGCCTTCGGATCTGTGATAGAAGGTGTACCCAACAGTCTCCTTTGGGTATCCTATGAAGACACATTTCTCCGATTTGGGTTTGAGCTTATCAGGTTGAAGATTTTTCACATAAGCATCGCAGCCCCAAACTTTAAGAAACGACAACTTGGGTTTCTTGCCAAACCACAGTTCATAAGGTGTCGTCTCAACGGATTTCGATGGTGCCCTATTTAACGTGAATGCAGTCGTCTCTAAAGCATAACCCCAAAATGATAGCGGTAAATTAGTAAGAGACATCATAGATCGCACCATATCTAATAAAGTGCGGTTACGACGTTCGGACACACCATTACGCTGTGCTGTTCCAGGTGGCGTGAGTTGCGAAACTATTCCGCATTGTTTCAAATGAATACCAAACTCATAACTCAAATATTCACCTCCACGATTAGATCGTAGAAACTTAATTTTCTTGTTACGATGACTTTCCACTTCACTCTGAAATTCTTTGAACTTTTCAAATGTTTCAGACTTGTGTTTCATCAAGTAGATATACCCATATTTGCTTCAATCATCTGAAGGTAAGAAAATAACGATACCCACCGCGAGCATCAACAGTCATCGAACCGCATACATCAGTATGTATTATTTCCAACAAGTTTGTTGCTCGCTCCATTGTTCTGGAGAACGGAGTCTTAGTCATCTTGCCCATGAAGCATGGTTCGCAAGCATGAAGTGATTCATAATCAAGTGGTTCCAAAATCCCATTTGCATGGAGTTTCTTCATGCGCTTTATACCAATATGACGTAAACGGCAGTGCCACAAATAAGTCACATTATCATTATTAAACTTATATCTGCTGGTTTCAATACTATGAATATGTGTATCAGTACTATCAAGATTTAGTAAAAATAGACCACTCATCAAGGGTGCATGACCATAAAATATATTACTCATATAAATAGAACAACCATTATTCTCTGATTTAAATGAATAACCGTCTCGCATCAAAGAAGATCTAGATATAATGTTCATGATTAACACTGACACCAAATAATAATTATTCAGGTCTAAAACTAATCCCGAAGGTAGATGTAGAGGTAGTGTGACGACGGAGATCACATCGACTTTGGAACCATTTCCCACGCGCATCATCACCTCATCCTTAGCCAATCTTCACTTAATCTGTAGCCCCTGTTTTGAGTTGCAAATATTAGCAACATAACCAGTATCAAATACCCAGGCACTACTGCGAGCATTAGTAAGGTACACATCAATAACATGTATATCAAATATACCTTTCACTTTGCCATCCTTCTTATCTGCCAAATACTTGGGGCAGTTCCGCTTCCAGTGACCAGTCCCTTTGCAGTAGAAGCACTCAGTCTCAGGCTTAGGTCCAGACTTGAGCTTCTTCACTTGAGCAACAACTTCCTTGCTGTTCTTCTTGAAGTTCCCCTTCTTCCCTTTGCCCTTGTTCTTGAAACTGGTGGTCTTGTTGACCATCAACACTTGATGCTCCTTCTTGATTTCTACCTCCGCAACCTTTAGCATTGCGAAGAGCTCGAGAATTGTCTTATCCATCCCTTGCATATTATAGTTCATCATGAAGCTCTTGTAGCTTGGTGGCAGTGATTGAAGAACTTTGTCAATGACACTATCATCAGGAAGATTAACTCCCAGCTGAGTCAAGTGGTTGTGGTACCCAGACATTCTGAGTATATGTTCACTGACAGAACTATTCTCCTCCATTTTGCAGCTGTAGAACTTATTGGAGACTTCATATCTCCCAATCCGGGCATTTGCTTGAAATATCAACTTCAACTCCTGGAACATCTCATATGCTCCATGACGTTCAAAACATTGTTGAAGTTCCGGTTCTAAGCCATAAAGCATGGCACACTGAACTATTGAGTAGTCATCAGCTTTGCTCTGCTAGACGTTCTTAACATTGTCAGCAGCATCTGCAGCGGGCTTGTCACCCAGCGGTGCTTCCACGATGTAATTCTTCTGTGCAGCAATGAGGATAATCCTCAAGTTATGGACCCAGTCCGTGTAATTGCTACCATCATCTTTCAACTTAGCTTTCTCTAGGAACACATTAAAATTCAACGGAACAACAGCACAGGCCATTTATCTACAACAACATAGACATGCAAACTACTATCAGGTGCTAAGTTCATGATAAATTAAAGTTCAATTAATCATATTACTTAAGAACTCCCACTTAGATAGACATCCCTCTAATCATCTAAGTGATCACGTGATCCATATCAACTAAACCATGTCTGATCATCATGTGAGATGGAGTAGTTTTCAATGGTGAACATCACTATGTTGATCATATCTACTATATGATTCACGCTCGACCTTTCGGTCTCAGTGTTCGGAGGCCATATCTGCATATGCTAGGCTCGTCAAGTTTAACCTAAGTATTCTGCTTGTGCAAAACTGGCTTGCACCCGTTGTATGTGGACGTTGAGCTTATCACACCCTATCATCACGTGGTGTCTTGGCACGATGAACTGTATCAACGGTGCATACTCATGGAGAACACTTATACCTTGAAATTTAGCGAGAGATCATCTTATAATGCTACCGCATACTAAGTAGAATAAGATGCATAAAGGATAAACATCGCATGCAATCAATATAAGTGATATGATATGGCCATCATCATCTTGTTCCTTTGATCTCCATCTCCAAAGCACCGTCATGATCACCATGGTCACCAGCTTGACACCTTGATCTCCATAAAAGCATCATTGTCATCTCGCCAACTATTGCTTCTATGACTATCGCTACTGCTTAGTGATAGAGTAAAGCAATTACATGGTGGTTGCATTTCATACAATAAAGCGACAACCATATGGCTCCTGCCAGTTGCCGATAACTGTGTTACAAAACATGATCATATCATACAACAATTTATATAATCACGTCTTGACCATATGACATCACAACATGCCCTGCAAAAACAAGTTAGACGTCCTCTACTTTGTTGTTGCAAGTCTTACGTGGCTTCTACGGGCTAAGCAAGAACTGTTCTTACCTACGCATCAAAAACCACAATGCGGTATAGTGATTGCTTTTTGATCTTCACAAAGAACCCTGTTCATTGAATCCGATTCAACTAAAGTTGGAGAAACTTACACCCACTAGCCACCTGTGTGCAAAGCACGTCGGTAGAACCAGTCTCGCGTAAGCGTACACATAATGTCGGTCTAAGCCGCTTCATCCAACAATACCGATGAATCAAGAATCAACTAGTGACGGCAAGCAATATATATATACCCACGCCCACAACTCCTTTGTGTTCTACTCGTGCATATAACATCTACCCATAGACCTGGCTCGGATGCCACTATTGGGGAACGCAGTATTTCAAAAAAATCCTACGATCATGCAAGATTTATCTAGGATATGCATAGCAACGAGAGGGGAGAGTATGTCTACGTAGCCTTGTAGACTGAAAGTGGAAGCATTATGAAACACGGTTGATGTAGTCGAACATCTTCGCGATCCAACCGATCAAGTACCGAACGCACGGCACCTCCACGATCTACACACATTCAGCTCGATGACGTCCCTCGTACTCTTGATCCAGTTGAGGCCGAGGGAGAGTTTCATTAGCATGACGGCGTGATGACGGTGATGATGAAGTTACCGATGCAGGGCTTCGCCTAAGCACTACAATGATATGACCGAGGTGGAATTCTTTGGAGGGGGCACCGCACACGGCTAAACAATCAACTTGTGTGTCTATGGGGTGCCCCCTCCCTCGTATATAAATGAGTGGAGGAGGGGAGGGCCGGCCCTCTGTATGGCACGCCCCAAGGGGGATTCCTACTTCTAGTTGGAGTAGGTTTCCTCCTTTCCCTAGTTGGAGTAGGAGAAGAAGGAAGAGGGAGAAGGAGAGAAGGAAAGGGGGCCCGCCCCCCTTCCCAATTCGGATTGGGCTTGGGGGGGGGGGCGCCCCCACCTTGGCGTCCTCCTCCTCTCTCCCACTAAGGCCCAATAAGGCCCACTGACTCCCCGAGGGATTCCGGTAACCTCCCGGTACTCCAGAAAATGCCCGAACTCATCCGGAACCATTTCGGTGTCCAAGCATAGCCTTCCAATATATCAATCTTTATTTCTCGACCATTTTGAGACTCCTTGTCATGTCCGTGATCACATCCGGGACTCCGAACTACCTTCATTACATCAAAACACATAAACTCATAATACCGATCGTCATCGAACGTTAAGCGTGCGGACCCTACGGGTTCGAGAACTATGTAGACATGATCGAGACTCACTTTCGGTCAATAACCAATAGAGGAACCTAGATTCTCATATTGGTTCCTACATATTCTACGAAGATCTTTATCGGTCAAACCACATAACAACATACGTTGTTCCCTTTGTCATCGGTATGTTACTTGCCCGAGATTCGATCGTCAGTATCATCATACCTAGTTCAATCTCGTTACTAGCAAGTATCTTTACTAGTTCCGTAATGCATCATCCTGCAGCTAAATCATTAGTCACATTGCTTGCAAGTCTTATTGTGATGTGCATTACCGAGAGGGCCCAGAGATACCTCTCTGATACACGGAGTAACAAATCCTAATCTTGATCTATGCCAACTCAATAAACACCATCGGCAACAACTGTATTGCATCTTTATAGTCACCCAGTTACGTTGTGATGTTTGATAGCATACTAAGTGTTCCTCTGGTGTTCGGGAGTTGCATAATCTCATAGTCATAGGAACATGTATAAGTTATGGAGAAAGCAATAACAATAAACTAAACGATCATATGCTAAGCTAATGGATGGGTCAAGTCAATCACATCATTCTCTAATGATGTGATCCCGTTCATCAAATGACAACTCTTGTCTATACACCACACACTAGATTTTCCTACCGATGTGTGTTGGGAAAAGTCAATTTTCCCAATAGACTGTTGGTCGGGAAAACTTCTATCTAACTGTTGGTCGGTAATATTGATGTATTGTGTCCAAATTTCGGTCGGCAATACTCGGATACTTCACGTTGGACTATCGATCGGGAAAGCTTATATCTCCATCAGACTATTGATCGGAGATAATTGCCGACCGACTGTTCGTTGCCCATTTGGGCCGGCCAGTCTTTGCGAGCGCGGGACAAAAACTTAGCGCCAAGCCTCCTTCCTAATTTTTTCATTCGGCCTTCAACAGGTGCCACGACCAAATCCAAATCCCCCAAACCTAATTCCTCTCACGCACTCCCTCCACCGCCGCCCGCTCGCTAGCAGCCCGCACGCCGCCGACCGCCCGCCGTCTCCACCATGCCGTCACCTATCTCCCTCATCCTCCTGCACCGTGATAATCCCCAAGTGAAGGGAATCATCGTAGAAATTCTCAATGGTGGAAGTGATAAGTACGGAGTGTCAAACCCACAAGGAGCTAAAGGTAAGATCAATATTCTCTCAAGTCCTATCTGCCACTGATACGACTCTACGTACACCGAACGTTTGCTTCCAACTAGAAACAAGAAATAAAACTACGTTGTGGGTATGAAGAGGATAACTTTGCATGGTATCGGAGAGATAAAACATAAAAGTAGGTGCTATTATCATAAAGTTAGAATATATTACTAAATATTATAAATAGCGACTGTGGAATAATGATGGATCGATGTGCGGAATTGTCTTAGGCAATTTTTAACAAGACCGGAGGTCGTCATTGCAATTTCATATGAGGGAGAGGCATAAGCTAACATACTTTCTCTTCTTGGATCATATGCACTTATGATTGGAACTATAGCAAGCATCCTCAACTACTAAATATCATTAGGGTAAAACCCAATCATAGCATTAAAGCATCAAGTCCCCTTTATCCCATATGCAACAACCCCCTTACTTAGGTTTATGCTTTTGTCACTCAAGCAACCCACTATAAGCGAATCATGAACGTATTGCAACACCCTACAACGGGAATCCCTCACGCTTGCGCGACATGGAGGGCACAATAGGACAACACCAAAATAAAACATACAACTCATACCAATCGAGATCATCAATCAACCCAAAGACAAAGGATATCTACTCAAAACATCATAGGATGGCAACACATCATTGGATCATAATATGTGGCATAAAGCACCATGTTCAAGTAGGGATTACAGCGGGGTGAGGGAGAGTGGACCGCGTAAAAGAGATGATGATGGTGATGATGATGATGATGTTGACGAAGACGATCACCGTGGCGATGATTCCCCTCCCGATGGCACTCTGGTGCCACCGAGAGAGAGGAGGAAAGGTTCTCCCCCTTGTGCTTCCTCCTCCATGGCCTCCCCCTGGATGGGGAGAGGTTCTCCCTCTAGTCCTTGGCCTTCATGGCGACGATGGTCCCTCTGGGATCCTCCTCCATAGCCTCCGGTGATGATGACCCTCTCCGGCAGGGTGCTTGAGAGGGCCTAGATTGATTTCTCGTGGCTACAGAGGCTTACGACGGCGGAACTTCCGATCTAGGTTAATTTTTGAAGGTTTGGGTATTTATAGGAGAGGTTGGCGTCGAGAACAAGTCAGGGGGCTCCATGGGTAGTCCACGAGGCACATGGGCACGCCCCCACCCTCATGGGGCCCACGAGACTCCCCTCCGGTAGATTTTTGTTCAAGTATTTTTTATATTTTCCAAAAAAATCTCCGTTGATTTTCATCGCATTCTGAGAACTTTTATTTCTGCACAAAAATAACACCACGGTAGTTTTGCTGAAAATAGCGTCAGTCTAGGTTAGTTCTAATCAAATCATACCAAAATCATATAAAACTATTGTAAACATGGCATGAATACTTCATAAATTAATGATACGTTGGAGACATATCACACCCCCACTGCTTAGGCCCCGAACACTACTAACACTCTGTTGGAGTTCGGGGAGAGGCCAAGGCGCGGTGGTGGACACCGCCATCCCTCTCAGATCCGGGGCTGAGAGAGGGAGGGAGGGAGGGAGGTGGGTCACCTACGAGAGAGAGCACTCACGCCCTCGCTCATCAGTCGTCACCCAGGGGCCGCCACCGCCGCTGCCATGCCATGGGCTTCGTCCGATCTGCGCTCGCCGATTCGTTTGAAGAAGGATCTGGCCATTGACTGCTGGTGCTTCCCCTCCCCGGGCGGTGAGTGCTCTTTTCAATCTCCTCTCCCTCTCCACCCATCCCCAATCGGTGTTGCCGTTAGTTGACTTATTTGCTTTTCCCTTTTCCGTTCAGATCAGCCATGACTTGGGATAGTACTTCTATCCAGCAAGCAGCATTTTGGATGTGACCTCCAGCTCAAGCAGAGCATCAAAAATAGGGGCTCTATCTGCTAATGGGGTAGCCGGCAATGCAGTCTAAGAGCTACATCTCGTGTGATTTCTGGATATGAGAACTTGAAGAAGAACAAGCTTGATGCTATTATTGAAAAAAAATCTATGCTACATGTATTCCTTTAAGTACTGTTGCCAGAAACCTTAATTAGCTACTGTTTTTTATGAAATGGATGTGATTTATTTGTGAACTTTAGAGCTTTTGAGTTGTAATTTGTGATGTTTGAACCCTTGCCAGACTATCAAATTATGCTATGTGTGCCTGAAGGTCAATACAAGGGTATTCATCATATGAAAATTCATTACTTTATATATATAGAAAAACGTATCCGCATATCTGTGCTTTGAGACGAGGGACAACCCTGAGAACTAGCTTGAGGTTCCACAAAAAGTCCAAATAATCACACTAATGTTTCAGACTTTTACTTAAGCATTGTAGAAATCTGGAAAACATAGGACTATATTAAACTTAGTTTAGTTTTTCTGGAATGAAGATAAAGTACATATCTAACAGTCTGTATTTATACAGTCATGCTTCTATAGATTTTACAGTTTTGTTTTCTCTTTAAATTTGCTTTAGTAGTTCTATAACTTCCAGAATAGTTCATGTATCCCATATTTTCCCAGGATTCTTCTTTGCATCCCATACACTTAGACGGAGTGGGAGGCTGCCGCAGCGTTGCTGGACTCGGAGCCAAAGCCATCCGACGCCGCCAACAGGTTGCACCTATTCGCGGAAATGACCACAGCTGTGATGTCTGTATAGAAAATCAGTATTTTCTTGGTTCATATCCTATCTGAAACTTGGAATGTTAATTTTTAGGCACAACTTAACTTTCACTGTAGCCTGCATATTCTTCTACTCACAAACAGGGCAAAACATGCACCATAGAATGCTGGGAGAACATAGATTTATTTTGCTCTTCGTACTTTTATTAGATAAGCCACATTGCAAAGAGAATATGGATTTATGTTGATCTTCCTACTATTATTAGATAGGCCACATTCTTTTTGTTTCATTCATGCCTTTGTTGCTAACAGTATGGTTGTGTAAATTCAACATTGATGTTTAATTTTACATGATTTACACAAAACTTGTATTCATATTACATGAGATGTTGCATGTGCTAACAGTCTGATGCCTTCAGAATTGGCTCTCAAAACTTTCAACCATGATTAGAGCTAGCATACAGTTTGCAGTTTTTAGGGTCTACCTCGGCTTCTGGGCAAGATATTGTTTAATTTTAGGTAAGCTCTAATTTGTAAAGCATTATTGCAGCTTTTAGAAACTTTGAATCTCAGATTTATTGAGATATCAAAATCCCAGTTTGAGATTCATCGAGATAAGGAGATCTAATTCGACCATGTAATTTGAATCTTACTCCAATGAGTATTGTTGATTGTCGTTTTTAACAATATTACTCAACTTATGGTCACTTCCCTTTGTTTAGTTCAGCGCCATTATTTTCTCTTATTCTTTTTGGTAAAAAGAAATCTCTCACTATCAAATGTATTATGTAATCCTTTTCTGCTCAGCGGCAGTAAATTTCATAGAGGTTATGTAATATATAATGTCATTATTGCTGTAGAAGTTGCAGAAGTGTAATGCTGACTCTACTCGAATGATTATTATCCCTACATGCATAACATATTATAAAGAGATCTTCCTACGTGGCCCTTTTTTAGGGATGCATGCTGACGTGTGCACATCGTTTCTAGGTTGTCTTGGTGCATCTTTTATCCTGCTTCAGCTGGTTAGCCTAAATCCTCTTTTCTCCTATTTCAGTTGATTAGCAACCAGTATTGTTTAGGAATTTTGAGTGGCACACATCCTGGTTTGGCGAGCCGATGATCGGACATCATTTGTCAAGGTCTGTGCACATTGAAAACTCTTGCTGTGGATAGGAATGATGTTCATCGCAAACCGATGTAGCTTCTTAATATGCGTACTATATTAGATTGATCCTTTTGAATTAAGTTGATGTAAAATTATTTCTTCAACCCAAGCTCTCTCGGCCTGTTTTCTCTTTCTTCATTGTAACTTATATATACATAGGGAGCTGACCTTCATGCACCACTCAGGCGCCACATCTGGCCACTAACAACACGTCTAGGCACTAACTCACTCCCTGTCGGGTGGTAGGTGCGACATATGCCAACGGGTGGCTTATCATTGTGGGAGCCAGTAAAACATCGCCGGTGCCTGGAAACGGGATGAGGCGAAGACATACACGCCGGCGAATCTTACCCAGCTTTGGGGCTCTCCGTGGATATAACACCCCTACTGCTGCTCTGCGCGGTCTCCGCATGATCACTAGATGAACAAGTGTCTACACGATGCTCCTTGAGCTGTTTGGCGAGAGGAGGAAGAAGCGCTCTGCTTGCTCTCTTCTCCTCCCTACGTGGTGTCTAAAACTAGCAGGGATCCATCTCCTTTGCATGGGTGTCCCGGGGGGTTTATACAGGCCTACCCCCCAGGGGTACAATGGTAATCCGGCTGGGCGTGGGGCCCAGTCATCTGCGTCTTTGCTCTCCGGCTTCTGCGCCGGCTGCTGGGGCCTGCCGGCTGGTGGGTCCCGCCGGCTACCGGTTCCTTAGTCGACAGGCAGGCCCCACTGTCCAGGGCCTTGTCGGTGGCTGGTTACTGTTTCTCAATCTTGGTGACAAGGGCTTCACCGAGGTAAGCGTGGCTACAGTGCTGCCGTCCAGCGGGTGACCACTGTAGCCTCACCGCGTCTTGTCGACTTAATGGGGCGTCTCCTTCGAGGGGGTGGCAAGCCGGCCGGAGAGAGCTGGCTCCGTCTTAGGCCGACTGGGGGAGGCCAGGCCACCTTCGGGTGTCTCTTTGCCCGAAGGGGCCCACCGCCCATGGGCCGTACTGGTAGCCCGTCGTGGATGACATCAGGGTCCACGTGGCAACAGTGCTGCGCCGGACGGGTCATGGCCACCCGTACGGCGCACTATGCCAGGCGCGCTCCGGGATTCGGGGGTGGCAGGCTTCACTGTAGCCACGCCCCGTCACATCGTCGTTATGTGGATGCAGACTTCGAGGGTACGGTCTTGACCGCTTTATGGGAGCCGGCTCCTTGGAGTCGGCCTTCTCGCAGCCGGCTCCTCGGAGCCGGCCCTCCCGCGGCTTTCTTCATGAGGGCTGAAGTCGGCCTGCCTTCCAATAGCCGGCCTGGGAGACAGCCGGCCAGGGGAAGGCGGCCCCATGTCTTGGATTCTTGAGAGCCGGATCGGCTCGTAATTTTTGCAGAAAGGCCAGGGGGAGCCAGCTAGGCTACCCGTGGTCACTTACTCCGATAGTAGTCCCCGAAGCTGAGCGAGCTTCGAGGCTGATAAAGGGACGAGAAGCTTGGTCAGCTTCCTATCCTGAGGGGCCGGCTTTGCTTGTGCGCGCCGACTTCGGAGAGCTCCGTTTCTCGTAGGCGGGAACGCGGTCGACCTGCGAGCTGTCCGCAGGCCATCCCGCGGGCCACGTGGCAAGGAAACCCTGCCAGTGTGCGCGCGCAACGGGACACCGCCGCAGGCCCGGGCCCGCCACTAGTAGGCCTCGGCCCAAGCGTGGATCTTCTGCGGCCCATGCGGACCGCTCACCTTCCTGCAGCGATTTTATTACGCCATTAGGGCGTAATAATCGCGGGACGTGGGGGATAGGGCACAGTTGATCCCCACGTTCCCCCATGCCACGTCTCCTCGGCTCCGCCACGCGGTCTATAAGTAGGGGGAGGAGGGGGAGCGGCAGAGGCTCGCACACTCTCCCTCGCTCCACCCCCTCTCGTCTTCCTTCTTCTCCTTCCCGCCGCCGCAGTAACTCTTTGCCGTGCCGTTCCGCCGCCGCATCGTCTTGCTTCTCGCTGTGCTGCCCCATGGCGCTGTCAACCTCGTGGGATGGCTCCAACGTCCATGAGGACCACGTCGAGTTCCTCCGCCAGACGCGATGTCTGCCCGGCAAGGACTTCATTCGGGTTCGTCTAGCGCTGGAGAAGGAGATTTCGCCGGCACCAGAGGAGGGCGAGCGGGTGATCTTCCGCTCGCACTGCCCGCGCGGCTTCGGCCTTCCAGCGAGCGGGTTCCTCCGAGCCTTCCTCGAATTCTACAACCTCCAGCCGCATCACCACACGCCCAACGCGGTGACACTGCTGTTGGCCTTCGTCACGCTGTGCGAAGGCTTCCTTGGGGTCCTCCCCACGCTTGAGCTCTGGGCGGAATTCTTCCAAAGCAAGCTTGGCACCATCGTCGCGAGCGTGCCCGCCCCTTGCGGAGCCTTTATTGCCATGAGGCGGGCGAGCGAGAACAACCCGTTCCCGCCCATCCCGCTGATCCAGTCGGTGAAGCTCTGGCAGAAGTCATACTTTTACGTGAAGAATGTCGCGCAGCAAGGCGACTACGTCAACCTGCCGGCTGGGAGGCGACCTTCGTGGAGCTACCGGGCTAGGTCGTTGTCTCAGGCCGGGAACGCATCCGTCTCCCGGCTTCGGGTGATGATCCAGTCGGAGGGCCTGACCGGAGCCGACTTGGTGGCCGCCTTCATGGAGCGCCGGGTTCTTCCCCTCCAAAGCCGGCCTCACATGGTTTGTCAGATGAGCGGCCGCTTCGACCCAAGCCGGCTGAGCACCAGGGAGATGCCTCATGCGGAGGTCTCCTACATGGTGAACTATATCTCCAACTGCAAGCTCGCCGAGGATTGGCGGTACGGCAAGGGGCCGTACTCTCGCGCCAACCCTCCGCCCGTCGTAAGTTCTTTCTTCTTTTCTTCCTTTTTGTAGCCGGCCTCATGATAGCCGACTCTTTGATCAATTGGTTTGCCTTTTGCAGAACCCTCTTCTCCCGCCGACAGCCGGGGCCGCGGGGGTAGAGCGCCAGCTCCTCCCCGATCGAACGGTGGACGATGCCGACGATCTGGAACTGGGAGCGGCCGCCATGGAAGACGCCATCGTGGGGGAAGGCGACGAGGCCGGAGGCGCGGGGCTCACGGCCGGCTTCGAGGACTGGCCGGATGATGCCAAGGTCGAAGTCGCCCCGCGCCGCCAGCCGGCGCCTGATCATCAAGGCACGAGCTCGTCCGCCACGCCGGCTGCTGGCGGCGGCGCCCAGAAGCGCCGGGCCGTGTCGATCCTCTTCGGCAGCCGACCAAAGAAGTCCAAGGCTTCCACAGCGGCGACCAAGCGAGATGAGGCGGCCGCGAAGGCGGCCCACTTCCGCAAGGCGGTGAAGCTCGCGAGGGTCTGGACGTCCGGTGCCTATCAGACGTTCGTAGATTCGGCTCGGGTGGACTTCGGTCGAACGTTCGGAGCCTGGAGGTTGTCAGTCGTCCGTAGCGCTTAGGAAATCCATAGTTTTGGCTCGGGTATGGAAGTGTCGGTCGTCCGGAGAGGGCCGGACGTCCGGAGCCTGGAGGTCGTCGGACGTTCGGGGTTCTTCAATCGCCGGGAGCCTGGGGACTTCGAGCAGCTCTTCTTCTTGTCACGTGGACTTGGCGTCCTCACCGTCTTGTCCATTGAATGTAGTTGGTCCGTGGACTTCCTCCAAGCACCTGATCACACATAGGGTTTCCGCTTGAGGTAGTAGCCAATTCTCATGCATGGTAAGTGGTAGTTCGGAGAGGAGTGAGTTCACCTTAGTTTCGAGAGCTCTTGCACATGCTCATGTCATTGGTCCGCTAGTCACTTGGTGAGACGATGGTAGGTCCATGGGGATGACCTTGGGATGGTCCGCATCACGTTGGTACTCCACCGCCGATTCCTCGACGGACAGACTCTTCTCTACCTCGACCGCGGCCACGCGCAACTCCTCCTCCTGGTGCTCCTCGATCTCCGCCGCCTCCTGCATCTCCAGCTCCCGCTCGGCGACCTCATGAGGAAGCAGGTGCTCCATGACCACCGCCGCCTTTTCAGACGTGGGTTGCATGCTAGAGTCCGAGGTGGCCTAGAATATCTTGGCGAGGATGGCCTCGACCCGGGCCAGGGCGACATCGGCGGGACGGACGGGAGCTCAAGCGCTCTCGGCGTTTGCAGCCGCCATCGCAGCAGCAGCTGCAGCCATCTCGGCTGCTGCAGCTTCCCTATAGGCTGCCGTAGACGCCCTCTCGACGGAAGCGGCCGTGCTCAATGCATATGCGGCAGCACTCTCGGCGTAGGTGGCCATGCTCTCGGCGCAGGTGGCGGCGCTCGGGGGGACACGGCCATCGTACGGGCCTTCATGAAGCGTTTCCATGACGTCATCTTTGCAAGAAGGGGGTGCGGGAATGGGGGTCGGGATTCATGGATTCAGGGGGTTGCCGGCACTGGAGCAGACGAGTCGGCGAAGCTTAAGGAGGGAAACTTAAATAGACCCCAGATATTTTCATCGCAAACGGTTCCTAGAAAACAACTGTGTGTGATGTTGTAGATATTTTTTATTAGCTGTGAAAGACGAATTTGTAGTACAGTGGAAACGGATGGTGT
Source organism: Triticum dicoccoides (assembly GCF_002162155.2). Taxonomy (NCBI): domain Eukaryota; kingdom Viridiplantae; phylum Streptophyta; class Magnoliopsida; order Poales; family Poaceae; genus Triticum; species Triticum dicoccoides. The sequence continues at coordinate 258,182,518 of NC_041392.1, forward strand.
TTTAAATGTACGAGAAATTTTGTAGTACTAGTACAACTGTCATGTCAAAATTTGGAAAATTACAGGGGTCATTTGACCTTTTAAAACATTTAAGTGATTTTCTAGCCATTTAATGACCGTAATTGAAATTTGAACTACATGTACATGCAACAGCTAACCGTAACGGTTTGAAAACTCATATTTTGTGTACCTGTGAGCGATTTAATTCCATGTGCAGTAAATTGGAATGAATTTCCAAACATATTGGTCTAATGGCTATGACACAATTAAGCATGGAGTGACATGGCATTTTAATTCCAAAAAATAAAAAAATGATCAGAAAAACATGAAACCTTGGTTGATGTAATGTCATGCCGCCAAGATGATGTGGTAAAGAAATTGACATGTTTGACGAAAGTTTGGACACACACCCCTCACAAACCGGAGCAACTCACTAGAAGGCTCCTGGTTCCAAGAGGGAACAATGCATGTTTGATGACGAACGGGAGATAGCTTCCTCTTATGGCCTTCCATTTTTTTCTATGTCTAACATGCACTACTACAACTGTAATGTTAAATTTTTGAAAATTATAGGGGTCATTTGACCTTTTAAAGACATTTAAGTGAATTTCTAGCCATTTAATGACCATAATTCAAATTTGAACTACATCTACATGCAACGCCTAACCAAAACGGTTTGAAAAATCATATATATGTACTTGTGTGCGAGTTAATTCCATGTGGAGTAAATTAGAAGGAATTTTCGAACATATTGGTCTCACGACATGGACACATGCATACGTATGCATGGAGTGACATGGCATTTCAATTCCAAAAAATAAAAAAAATGATCAGAAAAACATGAAACCTTGGTTGAAGTAATGTCATGCTACCAAGATGATGTGGTAAAGAAATTGGCATGTTTGATGAAAGTTTCGACACACACCCCCTCCCAAAACCGGAGCAACACACTAGAAGGTTCGTGGATCCGAGAGGGAACAATGCATGTTTGATGACGAACGGGAGATAGCTTCCTCTTACGGCCTTCAATTTTTTAATAAGTCTAACATGCACTACTACAACTATAATGTGAATTTTTTGAAAATTCTAGGGGTCATTCGACCTTTTAAAGACATTTAAGCGATTTTCTAGCCACTTAATGACCGTAATTCAAATTTGAACTGCATCATTTGACCTTTAAAAGACATTTAAGTGATTTTCAAGCCATTTAATGACTGTAATTCAAATTTGAACTACATCTACATGCAACGCCTAACCAAAACGGTTTGAAAAATCATATTTACGTACTTGTGTGCGAGTTAATTCCATGTGCAGTAAATGAGAAAGAATTTTCAAACATATTGGTCTCACGACAAGGACACATGCATTCGTATGCATGGAGTGACATGGCATTTTAATTCCAAAAAATAAACAAATGATCAGAAAAACATGAAACCTTGGTTGATATAATGCCATGCCATCAAGATGTGTGGTAAAGAGATTGGCATGTTTGACGAAAGTTTGGGCACACACCCCTCACAAACCGGACCTACACACTAGAAGGCTTGTGGTTCCGAGAGGGAACAATGCATGTTTGATGACAAACGGGAGATAGCTTCCTCTTACAGCCTTCAATTTTTTCTACGTCTAACGTGCACTAGTACAACTGTAATGTGAAATTTTTGAAAAATCTAGGGGTCATTTGACCTTTTAAAGGCATTTAAGTGATTTTCTAACCATTTAATGACCGTAATTCAAATTTAAACTACATCTACATGCAACGACTAACCAAAATGGTTTGAAAATTCATATCTATGTACTTGTGTGCGAGTTAATTCCATGTGCAGTAAATTAGAAAGAATTTTCAAACATATTGGTCTCACGACATGGACACATGCATACGTATGCATGGAGTAACATGGTATTTTAATACCAAAAAATAAAAAAATGATCAGAAAAACATGAAACCTTGGTTGATGTAATGTCATGCCACCAAGATGATGTGGTAATGAAATTGGCATGTTTGACGAAAGCTTGGTCACACCCCTCACAAACCGGAGGAACACACTAGAAGGCTCGTTGTTCAAAGAGGGAATAATGCATGTTTGATGATGAACGGGAGATAGATTCCTCTTAAGGCCTTCAATTTTTTTCTACGTCTAACGTGCACTACTACAACTTAATGTGATTTTTTTTTTGAAAATTCTAGGGGTCATTTGACCTTCTAAAGACATTTAAGTGAATTTCTAGCCATTTAATGACCGTAATTCAAATTTGAACTACATCTACATGCAATGCCTAACCAAAACGGTTTGGGAAATCATATCTATGTACTTGTGTGTGAGTTAATTCCATGTGCAGTAAATTATAAGGAATTTTCAAACATATTGGTCTCACGACATGGACACATGCATACGTATGCATGGAGTGACATGGCATTTTAATTCCAAAAAATAAAAAATGATCAGAAAAACATGAAACCTTGGTTGATGTAATGTCATGCCACCAAGATGATGTGGTAAAGAAATTGGCATGTTTGACGAAAACTTGGACACACACCCCTCAAAAACCGGAGCAACACACTAGAAGGCTCGTTGTTCAAAGAGGGAATAATGCATGTTTGATGATGAACGGGAGATAGCTTCCTCTTACGTCTTTCAATATTTTTTTAGTCTAATGTGCACTACTACAACTTAATGTGATTTTTATGAAAATTCTAGGGGTCATTTGACCTTTTAAAGACATTTAAGTGAATTTCTAGCCGTTTAATGACCGTAATTCAAATTGGAACTACATCTACATGCAATGCCTAACCAAAACGGTTTGAAAAATCATATCTATGCATTTGTGTGCGAGTTAATTACATGTGCAAGAAATTAGAAGGAATTTTCAAACAAATTGGTCTCACGACATGGACACATGCATACGTATGGATGGAGTGACATGGCATTTTAATTCAAAAAATAAAAAAATGATCAAAAAAACATGAAACCTTGGTTGATGTAATGTCATGCCACCAAGATGATGTGGTAAAGAAATAGGCATGTTTGACGAAAGTTTGGACACACACCCCTCATAAACCGGAGCAACACACTAGAAGGCTCGTGGTTCTGAGAGGGAACAATGCATGTTTGATGACGAACGAGAGATAGCTTCCTCTTACGGCCTTCAAATTTTTTCTACGTCTAACGTGCACTACTACAACTGTAATGTTAATTTTTTGAAAATTCTAGGGGTCATTTGACCTTTTAAAGACATTTAAGTGATTTTCTAGCCATTTAATGACGGTAATTCAAATTTGAACTACATGTACATGCAACGCCTAACCAAAACGGATTGAAAAATCATATCTATGACTTGTGTGTGATTTAATTCCATGTGCAGTAAATTAGATTGATTTTTCAAACAAATTGGTCTCACGACATGGACACATGCATACATATGCATGGACTGACATGGCATTTTAATTCCAAAAAATAAAAAATGATCAGAAAAACATGACACCTTGGTTGATGTAATGTCATGCCACCAAGATGATGTGGTAAAGAAATTGGCATGTTTGATAAAAGTTTGGACACACACCCTCACTAACCGGAGCAACACACTAGAAGGCTCGTGGTTCCGAGAGGGAACAATGCATGTTTGATGACGAACGGGAGATAGCTTCCTCTTACGGTCTTCAATTTTTTTCTACGTCTAACGTGCACTACTACAACTGTAATGTGAATTTTTTGAAAATTCTAGGGTTCGTTTGACCTTTTAAAGACATTTAAGTGATTTTCTAGCCATTTAGTGACGGTAATTCAAATTTGAACTACATCTACATGAAACACCTAATCAAAATGGATTGAAAAGTTATATCTATGTACTTGTGTGCGAGTTAATTCCATGTGCAGTAAATGAGAAGGAATTTTCAAACATATCGGTCTCACGACAAGGACACATGCATTCGTATGCATGGAGTGACATGGCATTTTAATTCCAAAAAATAAAAAAAATGATCAGAAAAACATGAAACCTTGGTTGATGTAATGTCATGCTACCAAGATGATGTGGTAAAGAAATTGGCATGTTTGACGAAAGTTTGGATACACACCCCTCACAACCGGAGCAACACACTAGAAGGCTCGTGGTTCCGAGAGGGAACGATGCATGTTTGATGACGAACGGGAGATAGCTTCCTCTTGTGTACTTCAATTTTTTTCTACGTCTAACATGCACTACTACGTCTAACGTGTACTTTGTGCGAGTTAATTCCATGTGCTGTAAATTAGAAGGAATTTTCAAACATATTGGTCTCACGAGATGGACACATGCATACGTATGCATGAGTGACATGGCATTTTAATTCCATAAAATAAAAAAATGATCAGAAAAACATGACACCTTGGTTGATGGACACATGCATACGTATGCATGAGTGACGAAAGTTTGGACACACACCCCTCACAAACTGGAGCAACATACTAGAAGGCTCGTGATTCCGAGAGGGAACAATGCATGTTTGATGACGAACGGGAGATAGCTTCCTCCTACGGCCTTGAAATTGTTTTCTACGTCTAACGTGCACTACTACAATTGTAATGTGAAATTTTTGAAAATTCTAGGGGTCATTTGACCTTCTAAAGACATTTAAGTGAATTTCTAACCATTTAATGACCGTAATTCAAATTTGAACTACATCTACATGCAATGCCTAACCAAAACGGTTTGGGAAATCATATCTATGTACTTGTGTGTGAGTTAATTCCATGTGCAATAAATTAGAAGGAATTTTCAAACATATTGGTCTCACGACATGGACACATGCATACGTATGCATGGAGTGACATGGCATTTTAATTCCAAAAAATAAAAAATGATCAGAAAAACATGAAACCTTGGTTGATGTAATGTCATGCCACCAAGATGATGTGGTAAAGAAATTGGCATGTTGGACGAAAGTTTTGACACACACCCCTCACAAACCGGAGCAACACACTAGAAGGCTCGTGGTTACGAGAGGGAACAATGCATGTTTGATGACGAATGGGAGATAGCTTCGTCTTACCGCCTTCAATTTTTTTCTACATTTAACGTGCACTAATACAATTGTCATGTGAAAATTTGGAAAATTTCAGGGGTCATTTGATGACCATAATTCAAATTTGAACTACATCTACATGCAACGCCTAACCATAACGGTTGGAAAATTCATATTTTTGTGTACTTGTGTGTGAGTTAAAATATCATGAGACGATGTAAATATCTGGTGTTCACAAAAGAAAATGTAAAGATCTGGCAAGACAACTGGCCCCCACATGATTGGCACTCTATCTCGCGGCTCGAGCTTTGGTAGGTGAGTGGCGGGGATCATTAATCACACACGGTTATGCATTGGAAATCGTCAGCTATTATGTTCACACATGGATTTTGGCTATTATGTCACACACGGATTTTGCTGCGGGAATCGTGTGTAATTCAAACAACAGTACATGTAAATTCTAGCGACCGGCGTGTGTAATGTCCCCACCGATCTAGATTCCGGCCGCCAATAAATACTACCTTGCTCAAGTCGTCCCGCCTGCATTCTCATCTACATCCTCCCCTCACTCGCCCTCTCTCTTTCTCTCAAATCTCTGCCATGGCACCGCCGGTCTGTCCATGCACTGACGAGGAGTCTTTGCCCCCCGAGGACGCTCACTCGATTAGCAGCGACGAGGACCCCCTACGGGCCACCTGAC
>NC_041392.1:258188649-258227959 GCF_002162155.2 Triticum dicoccoides
GTTGTGCCGGACCCCCCCCCCACTTTGGATTGGTTTTGGGGCCAGTACAATCTTTGTCTATGGAAGTTGCTGCCGCCGGCTGAGAAAGCCAGACAAGTGGCGTTCAAGAAGGCGATGGCGAAGGACGAATCCAGGTACCAGGTGGCCTGTGAAGCCCGTGATGCCGCTTAGAAAAAGGAGGTGTACGAAGACGGGTACTTCGCGAGGAAGGTCATAGGCGTTGGGCGCCTTATCGCTGCGTGGAGGTGGGCCGATAAGTTCTAGCGTGCCATCGACGAGGAGCTCCGGTGGGCGCCCAACGAAATGGCAAGATCGGCCGCGCGCGTCCGCCAGCAAGAGGCAGATCGGTACGTCAAGCGCTGCGAGGCGGAGGAGGCGGAGTACTACCTCCGCACTAGGAAGACGCCGTGCACCAGGGGGCTGCTGGCGAGGGGCTGCCGGAATACTGGCCCAGGAGGGATTATGAGTTTTAGTATTGTTCATTTTCAATTTTATGCATTGTACCTAGTAGTTAAGTATCATCACGTATATGTGATGATATTATATATATATACTGTGATGAATTAATGAACAATTAATATATATATATATATATATATATATTATGAATTCCATTTCTATTAGTTTTTGTATACTAATTTGAATCTAGCTATTATCATCCACATATGCATAATGGAAAGCGTATATACACACATTGAAACAGAACATATAAGAATGGAAAACAGAGTACACACATTGAAACAGAGCAATAAATAGAGCAATACTATGATTGCTGTGAATACATAGCTCTCCACGTTGAAATGACTTTTCAGAATAAAACGCATCCATGAGACCATGACCAGCAACCCTTGCCTATGGTAGCTCTTGGCTCTTCCTGAACTCGTGCAGGCGTTCACCCAAGCGGTCGACACGCTCACGGTACATCTGGAGCGCGATCCTGAGCTCCAAGTTGGCTACTTCGTCAGAGATCACCAGCTCGAGGATGTGATGGCCATGTTCCTCTACTGCGCCCGGGTGGACACCTGGGCCAAGGAGGCGGTCGAGCCTATGGACCAGCACGTTGGCATCTAGCAGGCCACAGAAAAAGTGAACGGCGGCACCCATGCGAATGGTGCGGCGGGCGTCCGGTGCAAGTACGGCGCGGCCGACCTCTAGTGCAAGTACGACACTGAGGGCCTCTGTCCACTCCTGGCGAGGAATGGGGGTACTGACCAGATGTGTCCCTAGCTGTGACGCCATGTAGACAGCCGGCAAGCGCCCATGGATCCGCTCTTGCTGTGCGGTGCATCGCGCCTCTCGCTCTGCGGCGCTCCAATGGTCTCGCCGTGCGGCGAGCCGAAGCCTATCAGCGTGGGTGCGCCTAGCTTGCTCTACGGCACGCCATCGATCATGTTGTGCGGCGAGCTACAACATATCGGCGCTGACATGCCTATGTTGATCCGTGGCGCTAAAGCACCATCCGCCAAAGGTCTGCTCAACCCTGGCAATGACGCGCATCACGGTGTCGTCCATCGCGTTGCGGGGGAGCTCCTCGGCCTCGACGGGCCATTGCGCCTGCTCATTTTCCACGTCGACGAGGTTGATGGCAAAGGCGGCGCTTTGGTGGGTTGGCATGCTTGGAAAAGGGGGATGTGCTATAGGCTGCGCTTCTCGCCTCCGTGCGTCGCACACCGTCTATGCGCAATATCGCTGGGTGGCGGGAAACCGGTGAGGAAATGGCAAGAAACGGTGGCGTGTTCATAAAACGCCATCAATTAATGGAAATTTAGGGAGATGATGATTAGATGAACACGGACCACACTAGGGAACCATTTCTGTTATTATCGGTATTCACACACATTTTTTATTACAGACCTGTTTGCCGCGTATCACACACATCTTTTTATATTGAACCGTTTTGTTCTCTTGTCTAGACGCAAACAGTTCATCCGAGTGAACCGCATGCCATATATCGCATACACCTTCATCTAGCTGCTCGAGGAAGACGCGGTAGTGGATGCCCACGCGGAGAGGAGTACGAGGGTTCACTGCTTCGGCTGCAGTGTGAAGCTGCCGTCGCCGCAGGGCCCGGCCAGCGGTGTGAGTAGTAGGGGCGGTGAGGCCTCCACAGCAGCACAGACGGCCACGGGAGGCAGTAGCACGCGGTGGTTTGGACGGCTGGAGCAAGAAAATCTGAGGTTGAAGAAGCAGGATGACCGTTGGATGTTAACAATCCAACGGTCACTGGTGATAGAATCGTTTGTTGACTAAGTTGACAAAGCCCTCCGTCCGCGTCAACTTAGTAGGCCCACAAGTCAGCCTCCCACTATGGTGGGTCCCAGCTAACAGGGGGAGTATTCATTTTTTATGCGTAATAAGGAGGCACTTCCTTGCGTGCGAAGATATAGATGGTGGGTCCAAGCTATCAACGAGAGTATTTATTCTTTTTGGCATAATAATGAGGTACTTGCTTGCGTGCAACCATGGACCATGTGGGTCCCAACTGTCAGCCTCTCCATGTACATCCCTCTTCCGATGTTGTCGTTTGTTAACAACGTTGACCATGCCGTGCCGAGAACACCAGCGCGATGGACGATGGCGAGACCCGGGAAGGGAATGACCCGGAGGTGGCGAAGCCACAACAGTGGAGGGATGTGGGTGAGTAGAGGGATGGCCTGGCCAACGGTGGGAGTAGTAGGAGGTGGTGAGGCCTGCGCGGCAGCACAGCCAGCCACGGGAGGTAGGAGCAGGCGGTCCTGCCGGTGCTGGATTTGGCGGCTGGAGCAAGAAGATCAGAGATTGAAGAAACACGACGGCTGTTGGATGGACATCCAACGGTTACGTCTGCTAGAATCGTTTGTTGACGTATATAATAAGTAAAAAAATCTTTCATACGCCTCAACTTAATAGGCCCACAAGTCAGAGCATTCCCTATTTTTTTAATAATTTATATATAGCTCATTGCAACTTCTTATGCAATTTATTGCAGTCCGTTTTTTGTTGGCCAGGGCCAGGGTTAAAAATTTAAAAGAAATTTCGCATATTTCTATGGGTTCCAAACTATTTTTAATACCGAAATATCGAGCCGGATTTAAAGTACTTTGAAGATATATTTAAATAAGGTTAAAGCCCAGTGAAGTTGGAATGTGGAAATGTGAAAAAAAAATCAGAAATTATAAAGTAATTGCCAGTTTGTCATGTGTTTTTATATTTACAGCCCATTTCATATTACTTTCAAGATTTGTAGGCGTCTATAAAGAGTTGCAGCCCATTAGGGCGTAGAAAAATAAGTAGGCCTGGATTGGGTATTCTTCAGAAAAAATAAGCTGGGCTCATTTGCCCAAAGAAAAAAAATAGCTAGGCTGGTCATGTGGTGAACAAAAAATATAAGCCTGGGCTAGACGGGCCACAGCCTAGTTGAAACGTTGCTCCATCTCAACAATAACAAAAAAAAATACTCGAGCAGCTACGTCCCAGGTGTCAGCAGATCTTGTGTTGTTCTCTTGTCTATTGACTATATATGCTGACAATGTCGTGGGTCCCAGATGTCAGGAAACCACTAGGAGGAAGCATTTTCTTTTTCCATACACTGACATTGGAGTATATATCTATACTACTATATAGTGTAGGAGTTTTGAATGTTTGAATTCACGCATTGAAATGCATTTCTGGCCGTTCATTGGGCTCCATCCAACGGCTTATAGCACAGGGTTTCACTGCTACAGTGTCATTCCGTGTTATGTGGGTCATTCCAGAAACCTCGATGGGTTGGCGCAGAGTAAGGGACCCACTACATGTCAGTTCGTTGGATCAAACAATCACCGTGCCCTATTCGCACCGCCAACAAATTGTTTTATAGTTTTACCTATGCTGACACCTGCAGAGCTACATGGCTTGTGTGGTCAGAGAAACCTATCGAACAACAGGTGAAAAGTAGAAGGATAAAAGATAAAATACAAAGTAACCAGACAAGGTTCAGTGCCCACATACGTACTTCTATTTTAGCGTACGATACATGGCCTCACTGCCGCATTCTGGGTGGAAAGCTGTAGTAAACGCTACAGTGAAACATAGCAATAGGTAGGGCAGGCACTACCTAAACCTAGGTATATATGAACCCATTTTTTAATGCATTTTGACAACGTCAAAAAGTATAAAACAAAATTTCACGCATATATCTTCACAAAATATGCGCAGGAAACAAAATTTTATGAATAATTGCCTTTTTATTTTGCCTCCATATAAAATATACGTAAATTTTAGTGCTTCTAAATAGTGTTTTACAGCACATCGTTTTTGCATTTTTGCACATGCAAATAAAGTTGTTTAATTCTTCCGCGAAACTTTCTATTTGCACATAGAACAGGAGATGTATGCGTGCAACTTTTTTGTAGAAAATTTTGTCATTCAGAATTTTGTTTATCAAAGTGGGATCATATGTATTATTTTTAGAATGTGTTTTCAGAAGTGAGCTCATATGTACTTTTTTCAGATTTTTCTCATTTAGAGAATGTGTTTTAAGAGACGACTCTATGTATTTTCTGCAATAGGTACACCAACTTTTGTGCAAATTACATATTCATGTGATAAGGATCGCGTAAGAACACGAGAAGCTTTCTTATGCTAATTCCGAGTACATGCACAATAGACATTTGTTTCATTTCTCCGTCATTTTCATGACTTATTTTCGCCACAATCACTCTACAACGCAAATACGCGCATTGCGCGTGCATGCATACTAGTAACAAAAAATGAGGAACTTCCTTGCGTCCGGCCATGGACATGGTGGGCCCCTACTGTCATCCTCTCCCGTACAGTCCTATGCCGATTCCTCTTGTTTGTTGACCATGTTGACAATGCGAGAGGGCGGCGTGGCAGCGAGCGCACCAAAGCGCATGGAGGACGACGACGAGGCCTCGGACGTCGGCGTTAACGATTTAGGAGATGGTGGGGTGGTGATGCATGCGCTGAGGCGCAGCAAGGCATGGGAGGCGGAAACAGGAGGCTCCGCCGGCGCTGGTTTGGTTTTGGCGGCTAGAGGAAGACATGACTGAAGGAACACGACAGAATGTAAAAGCAGCAGGAGTACTTAACAACCTTAACTGAAACCAGCAGGGGGACTTAACAACCATAGCTGAAAGCAGTATGAGTACTTATACAGGTTCAACCGTACAAAGCACGCCTCGAACAGTGCTACTTTGCCTACAGTTAACCAAGGGTGAGGCCGCCAAGTCCCAGGACAAGGCCCAGGCGCCACCCCGCGCATCCACAACCTTCTGAAAGCGGCTTCATCTGGCAATGTGGTCAATAAACAGGATATTCGCTTTAGAGCCATGGAAAAGCAGGAACATAATCTTCTGTCCTATTCTCCAAGATGGACGGGCCTTCATTATTTGAGACCATCCATGAATAAGTATCTTTTCACCTCCAAGGGGAATGCAGTAGGTCGACATAAACATCATGTTGTGACCAAGCGCAAGTCTGACCCAACCATGGTCAGGCATCTGTATAGGAACAATAGAAGTGGGTAGTTTCTGTTTCAAAAAGATCACAACTATAAACTGTGTATAAGCAAGAGTTTATGAACAACATATATAACAGAAAACAGCTCGTACCATAAGTTTCTCAACACAGTTGGACCTGTTCAACGAGTACAACAATGGCACACATATCCCACGTGGCCTTCCACCATTGAAACGCCCCACCAGGACCTCAAGACGATCAATAAAGTGTAGGAACTTGTGGATGTCGTCCCAGTCAACTTCAGTGCCATCAGTAACAGTCGAGTTCTTATATAATAACAAACGAGTAGCCTGCTTAACTCTGAAAAAACCTACACGTGCCACCAATTATAAGAAAATATTAGTTAGAAGTAGCATCTTTGTGAGAGATTCGTTGCTACTTCTAAAGTTAAATTGTGTTTAGTTAGACAAAATAGGTGGATTAAGAAGTAATCGAGGCAACAAGCAAGAACCAGATACAAAACTAACATGGATGAACAATTGGAACGATGTCGGGGTGGACGATCGCAGTGAAGATGAGACCAGGTTCTGCTATTTCCATCAACATTCATGCGCCAACTTTCAGTCCGTAACACATGAGAAAGTTTATCCAAGTTCGGCCATAAAAAGAAGCGATCTTCTTGGTTCATGAACCCAACTTGGAACTTATATCCATGGCTTTTCTTCACTGTGACCATTAAACTAGTGTATTCAGTTATGGCAAGGCCGAGCATCTTGAGTCCATGTGTTTTGGCAGAGCAAGGAATGCACTGCAGGAAAAATAATATGAGAACACAATGTATTCCCTATCCAAATCTAGAAATAATTTCCTCCTTCATGTCAGTGTTGACCATGGTACTAGTACATATTATCCAAATATAGCAATCCAAATTTCCAAATTAGTCGACAGCATGTTCAAAAAAACCCACCCTCCCAGATAGAAAAGAGGATTCTAGGAACATATTGTGCGCATTTTAAAATCCCATGTTACGATGAGAAGGGACAAGTGTGGCGTCTCGCCGAGGGCACAGAAACCTGTAGGGTCCTCGCACTTCGGGCAATGCAAATGAAACACACTAGATTCAGCAGGAAGAAAAATGCATCAACTGCAGTGGCTGCCATCCTAGGATTACCCGCGACCAAGGGACTTGGATTTATCGGGGATGGATGAAGAATTCGTACCTGGTTCTCCATGAGAAAACCCTATGCAATCAAAGAGAGGGGGTTTTCTCTGAACAAGCAGACGAGGGAGAAGGGGATTCAGGCCCAGTGAAATATTGCTGCTTCGTTCGTCCAGCTTACTGCTAAAGCTGGAAAGGTGGGTTTTTTGTGATTTGACGGCTCACTGGGCATTACTATGGTACTACGATCGGGTTGTGTCTACCGTGCAGTTGGGCACTCTAATTTGGTGCATATGGCACATGGACCCCGTTGCGGGATGCCCCACTGATAACCCACAAGTATAGGGGATCGCAACAGTTTTCGAGGGTAGAGTATTCAACCCAAATTTATTGATTCGACACAGGGGAGCCAAAGAATATTCTCAAGTATTAGCAGCTGAGTTGTCAATTCAACCACACCTAGAAACTTAATATCTGCAGCAAGGTATTTAGTAGCAAAGTAATATGATAGTAGTGGTAACGGTGGTAAAAGATAACGGTAGCAAAAGTAATATTTTTGGTGTTTTGTAGTGATGATAACAATAGCAACGGAAAAGTAAATAAGCGAAGAACAATATATGGAAAGCTCGTAGGCATTGGATCGGTGATGGAGAATTATGCCGGATGTGGTTCATCATGTAACCTTCATAACATAGGGTGACACAGAACTAGCTCCAATTCATCAATGTAATGTAGGCATGTATTCCGAATATAGTCATACGTGCTTATGGAAAAGAACTTGCATGACATCTTTTGTCCTACCCTCCCGTGGCAGCGGGGTCCTATTGGAAACTAAGGGATATTAAGTCCTCCTTTTAATAGAGTACCGGACCAAAGCATTAACACATAGTGAATACATGAACTCCTCAAACTACGGTCATCATCGAGAGTGGTCCTGATTATTGTCACTTCGGGGTTGCCGGATCATAACACATAGTAGATGACTATAGACTTGCAAGATAGGATCAAGAACTCTCATATATTGATGAAAACATAATAGGTTCAGATATGAAATCATGGCACTCGAGCCCTAGTGACAATTATTAAGCATAGCAAAGTCATAGCAACATCAATCTCAGAACATAGTGGATACTAGGGATCAAACCCTAACAAAACTAACTCGATTACATGATAAATCTCATCCAACCCATCACCGTCTAGCAAGCCTATGATGGAATTACTCACGCACGGTGGTGAGCATCATGACATTGGTGATGGAGGATGGTTGATGATGACGATGACGACGGATTCCCCTCTTCGGAGCCCCGAACGGACTCCAGGTCAGCACTCCGGAGAGAGTTTAGGGCTTGGCGGTGGCTCTGTATCGTAAAACACGATGAATCCTTCTCTCTGGTTTTTTCTCTCCCCGGAAGTGAATATATGGAGTCAAGGTTGAGGTCGGTGGAGCGTCAGGGGGCCCATGAGGCAGGGGGCGCGCCCTGGGGGGTAGGGCGCGCCCCCACCCTCGTGGACAGGTGGAGGCCCCCCTGACGTGGATCTTTCTTCCAGTATTTTTATGTATTCCAAAATAATTCTCCGTTGATTTTCAGGTCATTCTGAGAACTTTCATTTCTGCACAAAAATAACACCATGACAATTCTGCTGAAAACATCGTCAGTCCAGGTTAGTTCCATCCAAATCATGCAAGTTAGAGTCCAAAACAAGGGCCAAAGTGTTTGGAAAAGTAGATACGATGGAGACGAATCAACTCCCCCAAGCTTAAACCTTTGCTTGTCTTCAAGCAATTCAGTTGATAAACTGAAAGTGATAAAGAAAAACTTTTACAAACTCTGTTTGCTCTTATTGTTGTAAATATGTAGAGCGAGCATTCAAGTTTTCAGCAAAGATTATGAACTAACCATATTCACAATAACATTTTGGCCTCATGTTTACTCATATCAATGGCATAATCAACTAGCGAGCAATAATAATAAATCTCGGATGACAACACTTTCTCAAAACAATCATGATATGCTATAACAAGATGGTATCTCGCTAGCCCTTTCCGAGACCGCAAAACATAAATGGAGAGCACCTTTAAAGATCAAGGACTGACTAGACATTGTAATTCATGGTAAAAGAGATCCAATCAAGTCATACTCAATGTAAACTAACAATAATGGATGCAAATGACAGTGTGCTCTCGAACTGGTGCTTTTTAATAAGAGGAGGATGACTCAACATAAATGTAAATAGATAGGCCCTTCGTAGAGGGAAGCAGGGATTTGTAGAGGTGCTAGAGCTCGATTTTGAAATAGATATGAATAATATTTTGAGCGGTATACTTTAATTGTCAACATAACAACCGAGAGATGGCGATATCTTCCATGCTACACACATTATAGGCGGTTCCCAAACAGAATGGTAAATTTTATACTCCCCCTCCACCAACAAGCATCAATCCATGGCTTTCTCGAAACAACGAGTGCCTCCAACTAACAACAGTCCCGGGGGAGTTTTGTTTGCAATTATTTTGATTTGATTTGCATAGAGCATGGGACCGGGCATCCGGGTGACCAGCCATGTTCTTGTGAGTGAGGAGCAGAGTCCACTCCTCTTGAGAATAACCTGCCTAGCATGGAAGATACAGACAGCCCTAGTTGATACATGAGCTATTCGAGCATACAAAACAGAATGTTTATTTGGAGGTTTAGAGTTTGGCACATACAAATTTACTTGGAACGGCAGGTAGATACCGTATATAGGTAGGTATGGTGGACTCATATGGAATAACTTTGGGGTTTATGGAATTGGATGCACAAGCAGTATTCCCGCTTAGTACAAGTGAAGGCTAGCAAAAGACTGGGAAGTGACCAGCTAGAGAGCGACAACAGTCATGAACATGCATTAAAATTAATCAACACCAAACGCAAGCATGAGTAGGATATAATGCACCATGAACATAAATATCGTAGAGGCTATGTTGATTTTGTTTCAACTACATGCGTGAACATGTGCCAAGTCAAGACACTCGAATCGTTCAAAAGGGGATACCACCCTGTCATACCACATCACAACCATTTTAATAGCATGTTGGCACGCTAGGTAAACCATTATAAGCTCCTAGCTAATTAAGCATGACATAAGCAACTATAATCTCTAATTGTCATTGCAAACATGTTTATTCATAATAGGCTGAATCAGGAACGATGAACTAATCATATTTACAAAAACAAGAGAGGTCGAGTTCATACCAACTTTTCTCATCTCAATAAGTTCATCATATAATCATCATTATTGCCTTTCACTTGCACGACCGAACGATGTGAATAATAATAATAGTGCACGTGCATTGGACTAAGCTAGAGTCTGCAAGCATTCAATTCAAGAGAGAAGACAAGGTAATATGGGCTCTTTGTCAGATCAACAATAATGCATATAAGAGCCACTTTAACATTTTAATTATGGTCTTCTCCTCTCAACCACCAATGAAAAGAAAAAACACTATTTACACGGGAAAGCTCCCAACAAGCAAAAGAAGAATGAGAAATCTTTTTGGGTTTTCTTTTTAATTACTACTACTACATCATGAAAAGTAAACTAGCTAAAAGTTACAACTATTTTTTTTGTTTTTCTTAAGGTTTATCAAACACACAAGAAGAAAGCATAAAAAGGAAATAAACTAGCATGGATGATACAGTGAAAAAGTATGAGCACCGACAACTAGCATGGGTGTGTGAACATAAATGTAATGTCAGTGAGAAATATGTACTCCCCCAAGTTTAGGCTTTTTCCTTAAGTTGGTCTATGGCCACAGCTGGCCTAGCGGATATCCAAAGTTGTAGTTGGGGTCGTACTGAGATGCAGCGACAATTGCCTGATAAGCTACAGCTTGGAGGCAAGCTGTCTCCGCCCTCCTCTCATACTCGGCCGCCTCCTCCCAGGTTATAACATATATCCCCTTTGCCTGAAAGTCAAATAAAGTAGGAGCAGGGAGAGTGATGTGATAGGTGCGTCGTCTGTCAAAGATTAGTCCGTACTAGAGGAACTGATCGTTCCTCTCAACAAATTGATGAAAAACCATAGCATCATAATCTAGATAAGAAGAAGGCAACTCAATATCATACCCACGTATGGGTATATCAAGAAAATTAGCTAGACGGGTTGCATAAATTCCACCAAAGAAATCTCCATTAAATCTATTATTATGCAACCTACGTGCAACAATGGCTCCCAAATTATAATGTTTATCTCCTAATACAGCACTTCTGAGAACACTGAGGTCAGGGACACACATGTGACATGCTTCATCCTTACCATTTGTGCACCTACCTACGAAGAGAGCAAAATAATGTATAGCAGGAAAATGAATGCTCCCTATGGTAGCTTGTGTTATATCTCTAGATTCCCCCACAGTTATACTAGTAAGAAAATCTCTAAACTCAGATTTGCGAGGCTCACTAGTGCTGCCCCATTGTGGAAGTTTGCAAGAAGTATTAAAATCCTCTAAGTCCATAGTATAAGAATTTTCATAAAGATCAAATAGGACAGTTTGATAATTACGTGATGATGAAAATTCAAACCTTCTCACAAAGGAATCAGTGAGATAGTGGTATTGGTGGCACTTATCTGCCTCGAAGCTCTCAAGATCGGCATTACGCACATATGCGTTAAATTCTTCCTTGATTCCTGCTCGATCCATAAAGTCCTCTGACGGCCATTCACAAGCCCGCACCTGAGCTTCCCTCGGTGGTTCATCATCGGCATCGCGTATTGTGAGCCGGGGTCCTTGCTTCCTTGAAGGACCACCTTGGTACATTTTCCTAAACATATTTCTTCCTCTGAAAAATTTCTAAAATATTAGTAATTTCAAAATAAAAGTGAACCAAACTCAACAAGATTGATAGAAACTACTCCCACAAGTGCCTAGAGACTATATCATGCATTAAAACTATTTTTGACCATATAAATTTCACATGCAAGCTCAAGAACATGGTCACCTAAGCAGCAAAAATATGCAATGAATAAAGCAGTAGAACAAAAACTAATTGGACCATTGAAGGAGTCACATACCAAGGAACAATCCCACAAAGCAGTTTTGTGAGAGGTGCTTTGAGCAAGGAGATCGAAAATGGCAGCAAGATGAGCTTGGACTTGGGTTTGAGCTTGCTAGTGATGTTTTTGGGAAGAAGGAGTGTGTGGTAGCTGGAATAAGTGGAGGGGAGCCACCATGGGCCCACGAGATAGGGGGGCGCCCTCCACCCTCGTGTCCAGGTGCTTGCTCCCCCTACTGTATTTTCAGTGCCAGATATTCTCAAATATTCTAGAAAAAATCATATTTAAATTTCAGGGCATTTGGAGAACTTTTATTTTCAGGGTATTTTTTATTACATGGATAATTCAGAAAACAGACAGAAATTACTATTTTTGCTTTATTTAATATAAATAACAGAAACTAAAAAGAGGGTGCAGAGAGTTGTGTTTTCTAAATTCATCCATCTCATGCTCATCAAAAGGAAACTACTAACAAGGTTGATCAGGTCTTGTTAACAAACTCATTCAGAATAACATGGAACCGGAGAATTTTTGAATAACACTAGGTTACCTCAATGGGGATATGCATGTCCCCAACAATAAGAATATCATATTTCTTCTTGACAGTAGGGAGAGGAAATTCAAAACCTCCAATAGTAATTGTTGAAAATTTTCCAATATAATTGATACTGTGGACTTGAGGTTGTTTCCTCGGAAAGTGTACCGTATGCTCATTACCATTAACATGAAAAGTGACATTGCCTTTGGTGCAATCAATAACAGCCCCTGCAGTATTCAAAAAGGGTCTTCCAAGAATAATAGACATACTATCGTCCTCGGGAATATCAAGAATAACAAAGTCCGTTAAAATAGTAACGTTTGCAACCACAACAGGCACATCCTCACAAATACCGACATGTGTAACAGTTGATTTATCAGCCATTTGCAAAGATATTTCGGTGGGTGTCAACTTATTCAAATCAAGTCTACGATATAAAGAGAGAGGCATAACACTAACACTAGCTCCAAGATCACATAAAGCAGTTTTAAGATAGTTTATTTTAATGGAGCATGGTATAGTTGGTACTCTGGGATCTCCTAGTTTCTTAGGTATTCCACCCTTAAAAGTATAATTAGAAAGCATGGTGGAAATTTCAGCTTCCGGTATCTTTCTTTTATTTGTCACAATTTCTTTCATATACTTAGCATAAGGATTCATTTTGAGCATATCAGTTAATCGCATGCGCAAAAAGATAGGTCTAATCATTTCAGCAAAGCGCTCAAAATCCTCATCATCCTTTTTCTTGGATGGTTTGGGAGGAAAAGGCATGGGTTTCTGAACCCATGGTTCTCTTTCCTTACCGTGCTTCCGAGCAACAAAGTCTCTCTTATCATAACGTTGATTCTTCGATTGTGGGTTATCAAGATCAATAGCAGGTTCAGTTTCTACCCCATTATCATTGCTAGGTTGAGCATCAACCTGAACATCATCATTAACATTATTACTAGGTTCATGTTCATTACAAGATTGGGTTTCAGCATCAGAAATATAAATATCATTGGGATTCTCAGGTGTGTCTACAATAGGTTCCCTAGAAGCATGGAAAGTCCTATCATTTTTCTTGTTCTTCTTCTTAGAAGGACTAGGTGCATCTACATTATTTCTTTGAGAATATTGCTCAATTCTCTTAGGGTGGCCTTCAGGATACAAAGGTTCCCGAGTCATTTTACCAGTTTTGTAGCCACTCTAACAGCAAAATCATTATTCTTACTATTCAATTCATTGAGCAAATTATTCTGAGCTTTAAGTACTTGTTCTACTTGAGTGGTAACCATAGAAGCATGTTTACTAATAAGTTTTAGTTCACCTTTAACATTAGCCATATAATCACTCAAGTGTTCAATGATATAAGCATTGTGTTTTAATTCTCTGCCAAAATAAGCATTGAAGTCTTCTTGCTTATCCATGAATTTATCAAACTCATCCAAACATTGGCTAGCAAACTTAGTAGGAGGCATTTCAACTTTATCATATCTAAAGAGAGAATTTACCTTTCCTACCTGCGTCGGGTTATCAAGACCATGTGTTTCTTCAATATGTGATGGATTAAAACCATGTATTTCTTCAACATGCGGTAAATTAAGACCATGTATTTCTTCAACATGAGGTAAATTCTTAACATCTTCAGCTTTTATACCTTTTTCCTTCATAGATTTCTTTGCCTCTTGCATATCTTCAGGACTGAGAAATAGAACACCCCCTTTCTTCGGAGTTGGCTTAGGGGTTGGGTCAGGAAGTGTCCAATTATTTTCGTTGGTCAACATATTATTCAATAAAATTTCAGCTTCATCTGGTGTTCTTTCCCTGAAAACACAACCAGCACAACTATCCAGGTGGTCTCTGGAAGCATCGGTTAGTCCATTATAAAAGATATCAAGTATTTCATTTTTCTTAAGAGGATGATCAGGCAAAGCATTAAGTAATTGGAGAAGCCTCCCCCAAGCTTGTGGGAGACTCTCTTCTTCAATTTGCACAAAATTATATATTTCCCTTAAAGCAACTTGTTTCTTATGAGCAGAGAAATATTTAGCAGATATGTAATAAATCATATCCTGGGGACTACGCACACAACCAGGATCAAGAGAATTAAACCATATCTTAGCATCACCCTTTAATGAGAACGAAAATATCTTAAGGATATAATAGTAGAGAGTTTTCTCATCATTAGTGAACATGGTGGCTATATCATTTAATTTAGTAAGGTGTGCCACAACAATTTCATATTCATAGCCATAGAAAGGATCAGATTCAACCATAGTAATTATATCAGGGTCGACAGAGAATTCATAATCCTTATCAGTAACAAAGATAGGTGAAGTAGCATAAGTAAGATCATATTTCATTCTAGCATTCAGAGTTTTTTGTTTTAGCTTAGCTAATAATTTCTTAAGATCACTTCTATCATTGCAAGCAAGATAGTCTCTGGCAGTTTCTTCATCCATACCATAACCCTCAGGAACAACAGACAATTCATATCTAGGGGGAGAATCTTCATCATCACTTCAATATAACCAGTTTCAATAATTTCATTCTCTCTAGCCCTAGCAAGTTGTTCATCAAGAAATTCACCAAGTGGCACAGTAGTATCAAGCATAGAAGTAGTTTCATCATAAGTATCATGCATAGCAGAAGTGGCATCATCAAAACATGCGACATATCAGAATTAATAGCAGAAGTAGGTTTAGGTGTCGCAAGCTTACTCAAAACAGAACGTGAATGAGGTGCAGAGCTAGATGGCAGTTCCTTACCTCCCCTCGTAGTTGAGGGATAAATCTTGGTTCTTGGATCTTTCAAGTTCTTCATAATGATAAGCAGATATAAATCCCAAGTGACTCAAAGAATAGAGATATGCTCCCCGGCAACGGTGCCAGAAAATAGTCTTGATAACCCACAAGTATAGGGGATCGCAACAGTTTTCGAGGGTAGAGTATTCAACCCAAATTCATTGATTCAACACAAGGGGAGCCAAAGAATATTCTCATGTATTAGCAGCTGAGTTGTCAATTCAACCACACCTGGATAACTTAATATCTGCAGCAAAGTATTTAGCAGCAAAGTAATATGATAGTAGTGGTAACGATAGCAAAAGTAACGGTAGCAAAAGTAGTATTTTTGGTGTTTTATACTGATGATAACAATAGCAACGGAAAATTAAATAAGCGAAGAACAATATATGCAAAGCTCGTAGGCATTGGATTGGTGATAGAGAATTATGCCGGATGCGGTTCATCATGTAACAGTCATAACATAGGGTGACACAGAACTAGCTCAAATTCATCAATGTAATGTAGGCATGTATTCCGAATATAGTCATACGTGCTTATGGAAAAGAACTTGCATGACATCTTTTGTCCTACCCTCCCGTGGCAGCGGGGTCCTATTGGAAACTAAGGGATATTAAGGCCTCCTTTTAATAGAGTACCGGACCAAAGGATTAACACATAGTGAATACATGAACTCCTCAAACTACGGTCATCACCGGGAGTGGTCCCGATTATTGTCACTTCGGGGTTGCCGGATCATAACACATAGTAGGTGACTATTGACTTGCAAGATAGGGCCAAGAACTCTCATATATTGATGAAAACATAATAGGTTCAGATCTGAAATCATGGCACTCGGGCCCTAGTGACAAGCATTAAGCATAGCAAAGTCATAGCAACATCAATCTCAGAACATAGTGGATACTAGGGATCAAACCCTAATAAAACTAACTCGATTACATGATAAATCTCATCCAACCCATCACCGTCCAGCAAGCCTATGATGGAATTACTCACACACGGCGGTGAGCATCATGAAATTGGTGATGGAGGAAGGTTGATGA
Organism: Triticum dicoccoides; assembly: GCF_002162155.2. Classification (NCBI taxonomy): domain Eukaryota; kingdom Viridiplantae; phylum Streptophyta; class Magnoliopsida; order Poales; family Poaceae; genus Triticum; species Triticum dicoccoides. Next base: position 258,204,652 of record NC_041392.1, read on the forward strand.
TGACAATGGCGACGGATTCCCCTCTCCGGAGCCCCGATCAGACTCCAGATCAGCCCTCCCGAGAGAGTTTAGGGCTTGGCGGCGGCTCCGTATCGTAAAACGCGATGAATAATTCTCTCTGATTTTTTCTCCCCGAAAGTGAATATATGGAGTCATGGTTGAGGTCGATGGAGCGTCAGGGGGCCCACGAGGTTGGGGGCACGCACCCACCCTCGTGGACAGGTGGAGGCCCCCCTGACGTGGATCTTCCTTCCAGTATTTTTTGTATATTCCAAAATAATTCTCCGTTGATTCTCAGGTCATTCTGAGAACTTTTATTTCTGCACAAAAATACCACCATGGCAATTCTACTAAAAACAACGTCAGTCCTGGTTAGTTCCATTCAAATCATGCAAGTTAGAGTCCATAACAAGGGCAAAAGTGTTTGGAAAAGTAGATACGACATAGACGTATCACCCACATATCAGAGAAAGGAAGTAGAAAGACAGGAGTAACTAGTTACACATAAATATATTTTGACAAAGAGATACTCCCTCTGTAAATAAATATAAACATCTTTTATATCATAACTTTATACATTAGAAAAATAAAGGGGAATATATATAACATATATAATTATAAAAATAAGAGTTTTTTTAACATAGTATAGATGAGTTGGTGATGATGGTGTGCTTGCCATCCTACAATATAGGCCGTCCGATTTATATCTGACAGATAGGAAGGAAACTATGGCAATTTTGCAAAAAGGTACCCACACACCTCTTCACATTTGCAAATAAGGCCTTCCCTCGTTCATCCTTTTCTCTCACAAGATAAAATACTCATACAAATTCATCTTGATGTTACGTGCAATGCATAGGCATTATGGGGGTTCAGGTAAGAATATAATACTCAGAGAGGATCATGGTTCTGGACTTTGGGCCACAGGCCTGTGGGCCTGCATGTTTGGGGGCCCATGTGTTGTACTGCATCGCTTTTCATATTGCAAGCGATCGGTACGGCGCTGGTTTTAGATGCTGTCGCAAGGCAAATACACAAAATTGAATAAAGCATGGCAGCTGTTAGAATGAAATCGAGGGACAATTCCTAACCAACAATTAGAGTTGCAATTCTATCAATGATATATCATGTGATAAATAATACTGTCGTACTACTTATACACACAGGACACTTGTTTCACCATGCCAGATTATTACATCAAAATCTCTTGGAGGATAGATCAGTTCGGCAGTTGCGTGCTGCTACTAAAGAATTTCAAAGTTGATTTGGACCAGCTCTCCTTGCCGAGAAATATCGATTTTGACATCATCCCCTAACGCAAAATATGATTTAGATTTTAACCTTGGCCATCCTTTAGCATCAATCATCATGTGACCATCCTTTGTACTTACGGTATATTGAGCAGGTTCATTCATACCAAGGCTGCGCATGGTAAGAGAAACTTGGCCACAGTCGCTCGGATTGTTAAACGACTCCCTCGTTGCTCTAGGAATTCTCTCTTTGCAAACAAGAAGATATACACAAATAGTTAGATCAACACAGTGAATCATGTGAAACAACATGGAAAGAAAAAAGAACGAAGCACTTGAGCAGCCAATGCTTACCAAGAAGGTGGACATGTCGTTTTTTAAGGACTTTGGTATATGGAGTGCGAACTACAGCCCAGTCCGTTGCCGGTGCAACTGTTGGTTCCGTTGCCGTTGCACGGGCCGGAGCAGATGCAAGTGCAAGTGTTGGTGCTGGTGCCGAAGGCATTCCTATTGCCTATGCCGGTGTGACTGGTAGTGTTGCTGCTGCTGCCGGAGATGGCGCTCCTTGTAGAGCTGGTGCCGATGTCGGAGCAGGTGCCGGTGTCGATGCTCGATCGTCTAGTAGATCAGTCTGATCCACTGACGCAGTCGGTGCCCAATCCTCAGCTGGATCAGACTAAGCTGCTGCCGCTGTCAGTGCTAGAGCAAGTGCCATCGAAGAAGGTGCCTGTGCTCGATCCGTTGCTGAAGGTGGTACCGATGTGCGAGATAGCAGCGATCGTGTCTGGTCTGCTATGATCAGCTTTCTAACTTGAGTAGGCTACATGACCATGATCCAGTCTTTTTCTTCATTTCTTTTAAATGCGAGAAGGACTAATTATGGCGTGTTTGTTAAACCAAACTGCAGTTCATCATAGGGATTCATCTTGTACTCAGACAACCGACTGATCCAATTGTTTCCAATAATATAAGTGATGGACAGTGCCTTAGTTACTCACACGACATAAGAAGTGAAACCTGCAAAAATAACCATCGTAGAGCAAACCAAACGGTTTATTCTGTGATGAATGTCACATGGAAAAACCAGCATCGTAAAATTGCAGCAAAAGAAAGAGAACATGACATTAAATCAATAAGATTTAGACAGCAAATTAATAAGGTTTACTTGATGTGACATGAGTGAATCCTTACTAGGAAATCACTATGTTGACGTACTAAATAGAAGATTGATCGTCCAACTACAAGTGGCATGCAGGGCCCCCGCCTACTCCCACAAGCAGGACAATCCAAAGGTCGTGACAAATCGTATGGACCGAACATCCATGGGACTGGAAATCCTGGTGGTGCGATAAACCCTACAATGCATACATATATTGGAGTGTAACAATAATTGATAAACCGTCCTCACGAAAAAGATGATCTGGATACTTCAAAGTATACATACTAAATTGAGTGGACAGACATTAACATAGACTGTTTTCAGGACTCACCACACACCAATAGCGGCAGTACTAAACAATACAGGGTTCACAAACACAAATCAAGTACTGAATAATAGTACTTACTACAGACAAGCAAAGTTGCACTAATTAAACTCTGCAGACTATTTCTTGCCATGACCTATGGGATGAACCCCGCATAACTGACTAGGCCATGGACTTCGTGAGAGATGTCTACCTGCACCATCACAACCTCATCAACCTTGGAGAACCTAATAGAGTGGTATTTCACTCATAAACATGACGATGAAGACAAGCCACATTAGATTTGTCGGGAAGCTTTACAAGAACCACACCCTTCATAATTAAAGGCACAACCAGGAAATTGTTGTGGTCAAGTACAGCCTCGAGAACACTCCTGACAACAATGCTACAGGAAAACACTAGTTCAGGACACATGGCGACAAGGACACAATAGCTGGATAGTTTAGAAGTAGAACTCACCCTTAGGTCTTCCAGTTCACACGACATGACTTTGAGAACTTCATCTCCACCCCGGAGCTGGTTCTAATTCAAATAGAAACCAAATATTTTATTACTACCTCCATTCAGAAATATAAGATGATTTTCGATATTTTACTCCATATATGACTACATATACACATAGAAATGAGTGAACAAAGACACTAGAACATGTCTTCAAAGGCATGAGAGTAGACGGATTACTTGCAATATCCATAACATAAGTTATTGAGGCAAATATACCCTCTTCAAAGGTAGCATTGATGTTCATAAAGTAATTGAAAGTAATCTATAAGAAATTAGTGTCAACCTCTCGCATGTTTTGGTCAAAAGAGGAATTTATAACCGTCATTTGGCACACAAAAATCACATGCAATATCACCCAAAAGTTGTACTACTAGTACTAGTACTGTGATGTCTACTACACAACCTTCTTCTTGTAGACGTTGTTGGGCCTCCAAGTGCAGAGGTTTGTAGGACAGTAGCAAATTTCCCTCAAGTGGATGACCTAAGGTTTATCAATCTGTGGGAGGCGTAGGATGAAGATGGTCTCTCTCAAACAACCCTGCAACCAAATAACAAAGAGTCTCTTGTGTCCCCAACACACCCAATACAATGGTAAATTGTATAGGTGCACTAGTTCGGCGAAGAGATGGTGATACAAGTGCAATATGGATGGTAGATAAAGGTTTTTGTAATCTTAAAATATAAAACAGCAAGGTAGCAAGTGGTAAAAGTGAGCGTAAACGGTATTGCAATGCTAAGAAACAAGGCCTAGGGTTCATACTTTCACTAGTGCAAGTTCTCTCAACAATAATAACATAATTGGATCATATAACTATCCCTCAACATGCAACAAAGAGTCACTAATAGTGGAGAACAAACGAAGAGATTATTGTAGGGTACGAAACCACCTCAAAGTTATCCTTTCTGATCGATCTATTCAAGAGTCTGTAGTAAAATAACATGAAGCTATTCTTCCCGTTCAATATATCCTAGAGTTCTTACTAGAATAACACCTTAAGACAAAAATCAACCAAAACCCTAATGTCACCGAGATACTCCAATGTCACCTCAAGTATCCATGGGTATGATTATACGATATGCATCACACAATCTTAGATTCATCTATTCAACCAACACAAAGAACTTCAAAGAGTGCCCTAAAGTTTCTACCGGAGAGTCAAGACGAAAACATGTGCCAACTCCTATGCATAAGTTCACAAGGTCACAGAACTCGCAAGTTGATCACCAAAATATACATTAAGTGGATCACGTGAATATCCCATTGTCACCACAGATAAGCACATGCAAGACATACATCAAGTGTTCTCAAATCCTTAAAGACTCAATCCAATAAGATAATTTCAAAGGTAAAACTCAATAAATTACAAGAGAGTAGAGGGGGAGAAACATCATAAGATCCAACTATAATAGAAAAGCTTGTGACACATCAAGATCGTGCCAAATCAAGAACACGAGAGAGAGAGAGATGAAACACATAGCTACTGGTATATACCCTCAGCCCCGAGGGTGAACTACTCCCTCCTCGTCATGAAGAGCGCCGGGATGATGAAGATGGCCACCAGAGAGAGATTCCCCCCTCCGGCAGGGTGCCGGAACGGGTTTAGATTGATTTTCGGTGGCTACAGAGGCTCGCGGCGGCGGAACTCCCGATCTAGGTTGTTTCTGGGGGTTTATGTATTTATAGGAATTTTTGGCATAGGTCTCACGTCAGGGGGGTCTCCGGATCGTCCACGAGATAGGGGCCCACGGCTAGGGGGTAGAGCGCGCCCCCCACCTTCGTGGACAGCCCGAGACTCTTCTAGCCCAACTCTTTTATTTCGGGGGCTTCTTTTGGTCCATAAAAATCATCAAAAATTGGCACGTCAATTGGACTCCGTTTGGTATTCCTTTTCTGCGATACTCAAAAACAAGCAAAAAGCAGAAACTGGCAATGGGCTCTAGGTTAATAGGCTAGTCCCAAAAATCATATAAAATAGCATATAAATGCATATAAAACATCCAAGGTTGATAATATAATAGCATGGAACAATCGAAAATTATAGATATGTTGGAGACGTATCAAGCATCCCCAAGCTTAATTCCTGCTCGTCCTCGAGTAGGTAAGTGATAAAAAACATAATTTTTGATGTGGAATGCTACCTAACATATTTATCCATATAATTCTCTTTATTGTGGCAAGAATATTCAGATCTGAAAGATTCAAGACAAAAGTTTAATATTGACATAAAAATAATAATACTTCAAGCATACTAACAAAGTAATCATGTCTTCTCAAAATAACATGGCCAGAGAAAGCTATCCCTACAAAATCATATAGTCTGACTATGCTCTATCTTCATCACATAAAATATTTAAATCATGCACAACCCTGATGACAAGCCAAGCAATTGTTTCATACTTTTGATGTTCTCAAACTTTTTCAAACTTCACGCAATACATTAGCGTGAGCCATGGACATAGCACTATAGGTGGAATATAATGGTGGTTGTGGAGAAGACAAAAAGGAGAAGATAGTCTCACATCAACTACGCGTATCAACAGGCTATGGAGATGCCCATCAATACATATCAATGTGAGTGAGTAGAGATTGCCATGCAATGGATGCACTAGAGCTATAAGTGTATGAAAGCTCAAAAAGAAACTAAGTGGGTGTGCATCCAACTCGCTTGCTCACGAAGACCTAGGGCATTTTGAGGAAGCCCATCATTGGAATATACAAGCCAAGTTCTATAATGAAAGATTCCCACTAGTATATGAAAGTGACAACATAGGAGGCTCTCTATCATGAAGATCATGGTGCTACTTTGAAGCACAAGTGTGGTAAAAGGATAGTAGCATTGCCCATTCTCTCTTTTTCTCTCATTTTTTGTTTTTTCTCTTTTTTATGGCCCCTTTTTCTATTTTTTATTTTTCGTCCGGAGTCTCATCCCGACTTGTGGGGGAATCATAGTCTCCATCATCCTTTCCTCACATGGGACAATGCTCTAATAATGATGACCATCACACTTTTATTTACTTACAACTCAAGAATTTCAACTCGATACTTAGAACAAAATATGACTCTATGTGAACGCCTCTGGCTGTGTACCTGGATGTGAAATGAATCATGAGTGATATGTATTAAAGAATTATGAACGGTGGCTTTGCCACAAATACGATGTCAACTACATGATCATGCAAAGCAATATGACAATGATGGAGTGTGTCATAATAAACATAATGGTGTAAAGTTGCATGGCAATATATCTCGGAATGTCTATGGAAATGCCATAATAGGTAGGTATGGTGGCTGTTCTGAGGAAGGTAAATGGTGGGTTTATGGTACCAGTGAAAGTTGCGCGGTACTAGAGGGGCTAGCAATGGTGGAAGGGTGAGAGTGCGCATAATCCATGGACTCAACATTAGTCATAAAGAACTCACATACTTATTGCAAAAATCTATTAGTTATCGAAACGAAGTACTACACGCATGCTCCTAGGGGGATAGATTGGTAGGAAAAGACCATCACTTGTCCCCGACCGCCACTCATAAGGAAGACAATCAATAAATAAATCATGCCCTGACTTCATCACATAACGGTTCACCATACGTGTATGCTATAGGAATCACAAACTCTAACACAAGTATCTCTCAAATTCACAACTACTAAACTAGCATGACTCTAATATCACCATCTTCATATCTCAAAACAATCATCAAGTATCAAACTTCTAATAGTATTCAATGCACTTTATATGAAAGTTTTTATTATACCCATCATGGATGCGTATCATATTAGGATTAATTTCATAACCAAAAAAAATTACCATGCTGTTCTAAAAGACTCTCAAAATAATATAAGTGAAGAATGAGAGATCAATAATTTCTATAAAATAAAACCACCACCGTGCTCTAAAAAGATATAAGTGAAGCACTAGAGCAAACGACAAACTACTCCGAAAGATATAAGTGAAGGTCAATGAGTAGTTGAATAATTATGAAACTATGTGAAGACTCTCTAACATTTAAGAATTTCATATCTTGGTATTTTATTCAAACAACAAGGAAAACAAAATAAAATAAAATGACGCTCCAAGCAAAACACATATCATGTGGTGAATAAAAATATAGCTCCAAGTAAAGTTACCGATGAACGAAGACGAAAGAGGGGATGCCATCCGGGGCATCCCCAAGCTTAGGCTGTTGGTTGTCCTTGCATATTACCTTGGGGTGCCTTGGGCATCCCCAAGCTTAGGCTCTTGCCACTCCTTATTCCATAGTCCATTGAATCTTTACCCAAAACTTGAAAACTTCACAACACAAAACTTAACAGAAAAGTCGTAGGCTTTGTTAGTATAAGAAAATAAATCACCACTTAGGTACTGTTGTGGACTCATTCTAAGTTCATATTGGTGTAATATCTACTGTATTCCAACTTCTATATGGTTCATACCCTCCGATACTACTCATAGATTCATCAAAATAAGCAAACAACACAATGAAAACAGAATCTGTCAAAAACAGAACAGTCTGTAGTAATCTGTATCATTCGAATACTTCTATCAATGCAAAAATTCTTAAATAAATTGGTGAACCTGAGGAATTTTTCTATTAATCATATACAAAAAGAATCAACCAAAACACACTCTCCACTAAAAAATGGCAGCTAATCTCGTGAGCGCAAAAGTTTCTGTTTTTTACAGCAAGATCGCAAAGACTTCAGCCAAGTCTTCCCAAAGGTTCTACTTGGCACAAACACTAATTAAAACATAAAACCATGTCTAAACAGAGGCTAGATGAATTAGTTATTACTAAAAAGGAGCAAAAAGAAAATAAACAAAAATAAAATTGGGTTGCCTCCCAACAGGCGCTATCGTTTAACGCCCCTAGCTAGGCATGATGATTTCAATGATGCTCACATAAAAGATAAGAATTGAAACATAAAGAGAGCATCATGAAGAGTATGACTAGAACATTTAAGTCTAACCCACTTCCTATGCATAGGGATTTTGTGGGCAAACAACTTATGGGAACAATAATCAACTAGCATAGGAAGGCAAAACAAGCATAACTTTAAAACTTTAAGCACATATAGAGGAAACTTGATATTATTGCAATTCCTACAAGCATATATTACTCCCTCATAATTAATTTCAGTTTCGTCATTAATGAATTCAACAATATAACCATCACATAAAGCATTCTTTTCATGATCACCAAGCATACAAATTTTATTCCTCTCGACATAAGCGAATTTCTTCTCATGAATAATAGTGGGAGCAAACTCAACAAAATAATTACCATGTGAGGCATAATCCAATTGAAAACTAAAATTACGATGACAAGTTTCATGGTTATCATTATTTTTCATAGCACACAAGTCATCACAATAATCATCATAGATAGCAACTTTGTTCTCATAATCAATTGGAACTGTCGGTGTCAAAACCGGCGGATCTCGGGTAGGGGGTCCCGAACTGTGCGTCTAGGCCGGATGGTAACAGGAGGCAAGGGACATGAAGTTTTACCCAGGTTCGGGCCCTCTCAATGGAGGTAAAACCCTATGTCCTGCTTGATTAATATTGATGATATGGGTAGTACAAGAGTAGATCTACCACGAGATCGGAGAGGCTAAACCCTAGAATCTAGCCTATGGTATGATTGTTGTTGTGTATGTGGTCCTATGGACTAAAACCCTCCGGTTTATATAGACACCGAAGAGGGTTAGGGTTACACAAAGTCGGTTACAATGGTAGGAGATCTACATATTCGCATCGCCAAGCTTGCCTTCCACACCAAGGAAAGTCCCTTTCGGATACGGGACGAAGTCTTCAATCTTGTATCTTCATAGTCCAGGAGTCCGGCTGAAGGTATAGTCCGGCCATCCGGACACCCCCTAATCCAGGACTCCCTCAGTAGCCCCCGAACCAGGCTTCAATGATGATGAGTCCAGCGCGCAGATTGTCTTCGGCATTGCAAGGCGGGTTCTCCTCCAAATTCCGTGTACCTGTTGAATAATGTCCGGCTTCTTGTAAATGTTGCGCTCCTCGGCTTCTATGCCCAATAATGGCCGTCTCCCACATGTCAAATGAATATGAAAAGTCTGAGTGTTTTTACATTCACACCCCTAGCCGCGTAAATGAGCCGCCCATTTAAGGGACGAGGATTTTAGATCCAAATCACACCTTCTCCCCTTCGCGAGTGTTCATCAGAGCGCATCCGACAAAGGTCCATTCCACCATGGCCAGCCGTCGCAACTCCTCCTTTCGCCCTTCCAGCCCTCAGCCTGGATATTGGGAGAGATGCTCCGTCCCACATAGCGAGCTAGTGACGCTCCAGACCAAGGGATTTCTCCCCCCGGCCTATATGATCCCGGTTCGAGCCGGCCTTGCCATCTATAACGGTGGAAAGCAAGCAGAGAGTGCCCCTAATCCCTCCAAAGGAGAGCGGGTATACCTCGTCCCTTATTTAGTAAGGGGGCTCGGGTTTCCAATCCATCCATTTCTCCGGGGGCTGCTGGAGTTCTACGGCCTCCAGCTACACAATCTCACGCCTGCCTCCGTACTACATATCGCGGGCTTCGTAGCCCTCTGCGAGCTGTTTTTGGGTATCGAGGCTCATTTTGGGCTATGGAAAAGGTTATTCCGCCTTGTGCCCCGCTCTAAGGAGGGGTCAATGTATCAAGTGGGCGGAGCCGAAGTGTGGCGCATCGCCGGGACCGGATATCTATCCGAAACCCCAAAGAGGGTGTCCAAAGACTGGCCTTCAGAATGGTTTTATATATAGGATGTCCCGCTGCCAGATCCTGTTCGGATTGGCCTCCCTGAGTTCGACAGTGCTCCCTTAAAGAAGCGCCTAAGCTGGCGTCCACAGAGCCCTCAGAGGGAAAGTGACAGGGACATCATCTACCTGATGGGCCAAATAAGATTGTTAGCCCATTCTGGACTGACCATGATCGGGGTTATGGCCGAATGCATCATGCGGGGGGTGCAGCCGCTTCAGTATAGAAGCCACCCCATGTGGGACTTCAACGGGGAGGACGACGCCACCTGCTACGGCCGTAAGGGGCCGGATTCAGCTGCCGCTCTACTAAAGATCTTGTCCACTTTGTATAAGGGAGAAGAGGAGGAATTTCTCCGCGTCAACCCACAGGGTGGATTCTCTATGCAGAATCCCCCAAGCTGGGTAAGCGGTCACATTTACTTGCCCATCCGTTTTGTATTCCCATTGTTAAATATTCAGTCTAACGACTTCAACGCAGGAACTGCGCCGGGCTGTTATGGAAATAAACAGCCTTCCTCCACAACCCGAGGACCCAGGACGGTCCCTCGACCCGGCCTCTCAAGAGGATCCGGACATATCTGTGGAGCTGATTGATGGAGTGTTCCATCAATTGAGCAAGGACAATGCCTTGGTGGCCATTACGTCCGATTACCCAGGGCTAATCCCGACCTCCCAGGTAACTGAGATCGAAGTCCCAGTACCCCGAATAGGTGTCCGCCCTCTCGTGTTTTCAGTTTCCTGATTACAACTGAGCTTTGCAGGGGAGGTTTTTGAGACGGGAGGCCGAACCTGCGGCGGCAAGCCAACGAGGGGCCACAGGGGCCTGTGGGCAGAAAAGAGGCACAGTCCGGACCGAGGCGTCAGCGCAAAGGTATGGCGCGCCCCCTTATCCCGGGTGTTGCACCTGCGAGGCATATTAACACTCGTGCTCTCTTCAGGACAAAGAGACCTCGCCGAACTATACCCGGAGAGGCTGCCAACTGCGCCTCCACCAGCCAGGCTCCGAAGCCTGGTCCGGAGGCGGAGGCGAACACAAGGCGCACACCGGACGTTCTCCTCCGATGGAGGATGTGCACAGGTTGTCTGCCACCAACTCTGAGGTGGACAGTGCCATGAACCACAGGCGTCGCCGGACAATTCTTCGCGACGCTTGTTTCTCCCAAGAGGCATTAGATGCCTTTAATTCGGGAGATGCATACCTCCATGCCGCTCAAAATGGTCTAGCCAGAGCCACAGAGCAATATGTAAAAGACATACGGGTAAGAAAATTTTGGTAATTATATATATATATATATATACCAGTAGCCCCCGAGACTTGAAACAGTTAGAATAACTGATTTAAGGATCATTTGTTATGCAGGTTCTGACAGAAAAGAATTCCCTACTGTCCAAGGAGCTGGAAGAGTGCAAAGCCCAACTTGAGGCCGCACTAGTCGCGGCAGGGGAGCCCAAGGAGACCCCCTCTGGTAATATACACTTCAAAAGATAAGTATTTTGCGAAGCATGACATGTGTGCGAATCTGACAAATGAAATTGCAGATGGCGCCAGATTGAATCCGGAAAGGCAACACCTCCTACGCCAGCTAAAGGCTGGTGAGAAGGTGCTGACAAAGGTGAGGCGGGAGAAGAACGATCTCCAAGATGCCAACACCAAGCTGGGCGTCGAGCTGAAAGATGTTCGTGCCCAGCTGTCAGACTCCGTTAAAGAGAATCAGCGGCTTCGGCGCGGCATATTTAGTAAGTGCTTGAACGAACCTTTGAAAGAAAGTTCAGCGGGGAAGTCGACTAATCGAGCAATGCATGTAGGTGTGCTAACAGGTCGTCCTACAGAGGAGATGCTCGGTTCTACGGGTGACCTTCTTCCTGAGCTCTCGCAACTGCTCGATCGAGTTCGGCAGGCGATGCAAGGTGTCGCCCAGGCCCTGTGGCCATCCATCTCCATGCCCAAAGGTCTTGGAGAGCTTGCGGAGAAGCTAAATGGAGCACGGCGGCGCTTCCGATTGTGGAAGATATCGGCCTGCCGTCAAGGTGCTAGGGAGGCCTGGGCCATGGTGAAGACGCGGTACACAAAAGATGACCCCAACCACATGGCCGAGGTCGGTCCTGTAGGGCCCGATGGGAAGGAGATCCCTGTAAGCTTAGTATACGACCAAGTAGAGTTGGCCGCAAAGTATTCCCAGCAGGACTGTAAATTAGACAGCCTGTTAGATGGTATTGAAGAGGAATACAATTAGTCAAAATGACTATGTAATTTAATTGACATTTATAATGCCTTCTAGCCGGATTGTAGATCATTTGTCATGGTCGACCTTTTCGCTTCAGCCTCGGGACCTGACGGTCCGGAGTGTGTCCGGATTCCCGTGCGGTTATATAGGAACCGGGGAATGCATGGAGACCAGGCGTAGGGGTCATTAGTGCGTGAACACACAAGTGCCCGACTAGTTATGTTATATTACATGGTTAGTAAGAAACATCTTCCAGGGAGAATAGTTCTGTTAGGGGTTCCTTTCCCTGGGAGGCATGCCCTAAAGTGCATGTCCATGCTGCGAAAAGAAATGCAGGAAAAACATCTGGGGGCGTATAGATAAATAAAATAAAAAAGACCATCTTTAGTTCACCGACCGAATATTCCTTTAAGAATGCTAGCTTTCGGCTTTACCTAGTCTGAGGTACACGTCTGGCTGACCCGGCAGTAACAATCGCAGAGGTGCTCCCTTTACCACCTAGCCGAACAATCGGGAACGTAGGGGTAAGCACAGGAGCCAGGCAACCCAGCTTGGCCAAAACTTAAGTCATATCGATGCATATAATGGTGAATAAAAGGTACATGCGGAAGTGTGACACATGTGTTGGGCATGAAGCCCGTATAAATAAGCTTCTGTTTAAAGAAGCCCCCAGGTTTAATGAGCGCGGATAGCGCGTCACTTTATGGGCCTTTAAAGGCTATAAGAGAGAGAGAGAGAGAGAGAGAGAGAGAGAGAGAAGAAGAGGAATGTAAGACAGAAAGTATATAAAAATGGACAGAGGAAGGAGACGAACACAGAGTCCGGCGCTAGGCATAGAATCTTCGGAGACGGGCTGCGTTCCATGGGTTCGGCTCGAGTCGGTTATCCGATGCATCTCGCAGGCGGTACGCTCCACCAGTAAGGACTTGGTCAATTATGAAGGGACCTTCCCACTTGGGCTTAAGTTTGTCCTTTTTCTTGTCCGGTAGTCGTAGAACTAATTCGCCAATGTTGTAATTTTTGGCCCGTACTTCTCTGCTTTGGTATCTTCGAGCCTGCTATTGATAGAATGCGGAACGGGCTTTTGCCACTTCACGCTCCTCCTCCAATGCGTCCAAGCTATCCTGCCGATCGAGCTCGGCTTCTCTTTCTTCGTACATGCGCACTCGAGGTGAGTCATGAATTATGTCGCAAGGCAAAACTGCCTCTGCGCCGTACACCATAAAGAATGGTGTGTATCCGATGGTGTGATTCGGCGTGGTCCGCAGCCCCCAGAGTACGAAGTCGAGCTCCTCTACCCAGTGCGTGTTAGATTCCTTGAGGGACCGCACTAATCTGGGTTTGATGCCGCTCATGATAAGACCATTTGCACGTTCGACCTGGCCGTTAGTTTGTGGGTGATAGCAGAAGCATAATCGAGCTTGATGCCCATGTTTTTGCACCAGAGTTTTACCTCGTCGGTCGTAAAGTTCGTGCCATTATCCATGATGATGCTGTGGGGGACGCCATAATGGTGTACAACCCCGAATATAAAGTCTATCACCGGTCCGGATTCGGCCGTCTTAACAGGCTTGGCTTCTATCCATTTGGTGAACTTATCCGCCATGACCAATAAGTATTTTTGCTTGTGGGTTCCGCCTTTAAGGGGTCCAACCATGTTAAGCCCCTAGACCGCGAAGGGCCAAGTGATGGGGATAGTTTGGAGGGCGGTGGGTGGCATATGGATTTGGTTTGCAAAGAGCTGGCAACCGGTGCATCGTTGGACTAAGTCCTGGGCATCTGCCCGGGCCGTCGGCCAATAAAAGCCTGTACGGAAGGCCTTGCTTACAAGGGACCGAGCTGCCGCGTGATGACCGCCGAGTCCAGCATGAATTTCAGCCAGGAGGTTCCGCCCTTCCTCTTCGGAGATGCACCTTTGAAGGACTCCGGCAGTGCTTTTCTTATAAAGCTCTCCCTCGTGGACTTTGTAGGCTTTGGATCGCCGCACTATGCAGCGTGCCTCATTTTGGTCCTCGGGGAGTTCCTACCTAGTAAGGTAGGCGAGGAATGGTTCCATCCACGGGGCGATAACGGCCATTATTACGTGGGCTGAAGGTGTTATTTCATTGGCAGAGCCTCCGATTGTGTCGGAATGTTCGGTGTCGGGCAGTGCGGTTGGGTCCGGGCTGTTATTGTTCGGCTCCCCTTACCATACTACGGATGGCTTGAACAGCCTTTCCAAGAAGATGTTGGGGGGGACTACATCGCGTTTTGCGCTGATGCGTGCCAGGACATCTGCCGCCTGATTATTTTCCCGGGCTACATGGTGGAATTCAAGCCCTTCGAACCGAGCTGACATTTTTAGGACGGCGTTGCGGTAAGCTGCCATTTTTGGATCCTTGGCGTCGAAATCTCCATTTATTTGGGATATTGCGAGGTTCGAGTCCCCGCGCACCTCTAGGCGTTGAATGCTCATGGATACTGCCATCCGGAGACCATGTAAAAGGGCCTCATATTCGGCTGCATTGTTGGAGTCCGTGTACATAATCTGGAGTACATATTGAACCGTGTCTCTTGTGGGGGACGTCAAAACGACGCCGGCCCCCAGTCCGGCCAACATCTTGGAGCCTTCGAAATGCATGATCCAATTTGAATATGTGCCGTACTCTTTAGGGAGTTCAGCCTCCGTCCATTCTGCGACAAAGTCGGCCAAGACTTGCGACTTGATGGCTCGCCGTGGCTTATAAGTTATGTCGAACGGGAGGAGCTCAATGGCCCACTTTGCAATCCGGCCCGTTGCGTCACGGTTGTTTATAATATCGTTAAGTGGTACTTCCGAGGCTACTGTTACTGAACACTCTTGGAAGTAGTGTCGTAGCTTCCGGGATGCCATGAATACCGCGTACGCAATCTTTTGATAATGCGGGTACCGTGATTTGTAGGGAGTGAGTACAGTGGGCACATAATAGACCGGCTTTTGAAGGGGGAATTTGTGTCCGTCCGTTTCTCGTTCGACGACGAGTACTGCGCTTACAACCTGATGTGTTGCTACAATGTACAATAGCATTGGTTCGCCAATGTTTGGCGCAGCCAGGACTGGGTTTGTTGCCAATATGACTTTTATTTCATCGAGTCCGGCCATGGCTGCATCGGTCCATTTGAAGTGTTCGGTGCACCGAAGGAGGCGGTAAAGGGGTAGGGCCTTTTCTCCCAAGCGGGAGATAAAGCGGCTTAGAGCCGCCACGCATCCGGTTAACTTTTGTATTTGTTTGAGGTCCTTTGGGATATCCAGTTGTGAAAGAGCTCGGATCTTGGCTAGATTTGCTTCAATTCCTCTACCGGATACAATGAAGCCCAAGAGCTTTCCGGCTGGAACACCGAAAACACATTTTTCCGGGTTGAGCTTGATGTCGTATGTTCGGAGGTTATCGAATGTGAGCCTCAAGTCGTCTACTAGAGATTCGACATGTCTTGTTTTGACGACCACATCATCTACATATGCCTCCACTGTTTTGCCGATCTGGTTTGCCAGACATGTCTGAATCATGCGTTGATATGTTGCGCCGGCGTTTTTGAGCCCGAAGGGCATTGTGTTGAAGCAGAATGGGCCGTATGGTGTGATGAATGTCGTTGCGGCTTGGTCTAGTTCTGCCATCTTGATTTGATGGTAGCCGGAATATGTGTCGAGAAAACACAATGAATCGTGTCATGCGGTAGCGTCGATAATTTGATCGATGCGGGGGAGGGGGAAGGGATCCTTTGGGCAAGCCTTGTTAAGGTCCTTAAAATCAACGCATAGGCGCCAGGATTTGTCCTTCTTTGGTACCATCACCAGGTTTGCTAGCCAGTCCAGATGTTTTATATCTCTCATGAATCTGGCCTCCAATAGCTTTGCTAGCTCTTCTCCCATGGCCTGTCTCTTAGGTTCGGAAAAACACCGAAGAGCTTGTTTGACAGGCTTGAATCCTTTTAGGATATTTAAGCTGTGCTTGGCCAGCCTGCGTGGGATTCCTGGCATGTCTGAAGGGTGCCAGGCGAAAATGTCCCAGTTCTCTCATAGGAACTCTCGCAGTGCGGCGTCTACATCATGGTCTAAATGTGCCCCGATGGAAGCTGTTTTATTGGGGTCCGTTGCATGGACTTGGAATTTGACTATATCGTCCGCTAGTTTAAAGGAGGTGGACTTGGATCTTTTATCGAGTACCACATCGTCCCTATTCACCGTAGAGCGCAGCGCAGTCAGTTCCTCAGCCGCCAGGGCTTCGGATAGTGCCTCGAGGGCCAGTGCGGCTGTCTTGTTTTCGGCGCGGAGTGCTATGTCCGGATCACTAGCGAGAGTGATGATCCCGTTAGACCGGGCATCTATGTACCCGTAATGGGGTATTGCTTGGAAGATTGTAAACGCTTCCCGCCCTAGCAGAGCGTGATAACCGCTGCTGAACGGAGCCACATGGAACGTGACCTCTTCGGACCTGTAATTATCCGGCGTGCCGAACACCACATCTAGTGCGATTTTTCCTGTACAGCGCACTTCCCGACTGGGGATTATTCCTCTAAAGGTTGTGCTGCTTTGCTCAATGCGGTTCCAGTCTATTTCCATTTTTGAAGGGTTTCCCCATAAATGAGGTTCAATCCGTTGCCGCCGTCCATGAGTACCTTGGTACGACGAAAGTCGTCCACTATTGGACTGAGGACCAATGCGGCTGGTGCTCGGGCTGTTCGGAATTTAGGTTCATCACTGGCGTTAAAGGTAATAGCCGTGTCACTCCATGGGTTTATTGTTGCTACTTGGTAGACTTCGGCAAGGCTGCAGAGTGTCATTTTTCGCATATTATTTGATGCGAAAGTCTTGAAGACTGTTAATACCGTATTGGTGTCTCTGGGGTGGCTTTCTGTGGCCTCCAGAATTAGGAGATTTTCGCCAATTTTGGCCACCTGCCGGAGTATCCAACATGCTATGAGGCTGTGAGTTGGTGTGGCGTCCTCTGTATTGTGAATTTTACAGGGTCCATTGAGCCATCCTTCCAATACGGTTCCATGCCCTGTAGAGGTTTTTTTTCTTTTTAGTGCTTGACCCGGGTGTCTGGTGATGATGCACCCTTTTATTTCGGACTGTGTTTGTATTCAGGGCCGGATTGTCCCAAAAATTTATTTTGGTTTTCCATGCGCTTTCCATCGCACAGTACTTTCGTACAATGGACGCCAAGTCAGCGAAGCGTGTAATATCACGGCGACTTATGACGTTGAGTATTCCCTTGTCCATGCAATTATTGCAGAAGATTGAGATTGCGTCTTCCTCGCAGCAGTCCCTTAGCCTGTTCTTAACCAGGATGAATCTGGCCCAATAATGATGTACTGTTTCATCAGGCTCTTGCCTGATTTTGGATAGATCGCTTATGTTGGGGTGGGTGGGTGGAATTAAATCCGAAGCCTCACCCCATCTGAGGCTCAGAGGCCGAGGAATTTCCGAATTCGAAAATTTGGATTCCTGGATGTTGTCCAATGAATCCAGCCCGTCGCCTGACTCTAAGTTCAGGTCTTGAGTGATATCCTCCCCTCCGTAGGTATCCGGCTTGGAGGGATCGGGAATCCAGACGTAGCGAGTCCTTAAGATAGATGAAGGGTCGCCGCACTGTCCCTCTACCACAACAAC
The DNA here is from genome assembly GCF_002162155.2 of Triticum dicoccoides. Classification (NCBI taxonomy): domain Eukaryota; kingdom Viridiplantae; phylum Streptophyta; class Magnoliopsida; order Poales; family Poaceae; genus Triticum; species Triticum dicoccoides. The sequence continues at coordinate 258,222,509 of NC_041392.1, forward strand.
GTGATGGGTGACTTGGGGAGAGTTAATCTCTCTCAGATCGGGTTTAGGCCCAATCTGGTCGTAATCCGTAGCGACTCCCAGGGCGGCGAAGCGATCTAAGAGCTCATTTATGGAGGAGAGCTCCATTGGATCTAACTGCTCGGTGAGTTCCGAGCTGACATGAAGATTGTTTTCGATGGCTCGAGAGGTCATCATCGGCGCAGAAGCCGAACATGCGGTCATAAGAAAACCACCTAGCCGGAGGGTTTGGCCGACAGCCAAAGCTCCCTTAGCAACGGTGCCGTCTTTAAAGACGGGGAGAGGCATCCTTCCTGATGGCGACGACACAAAGGAACTCTCAATGAAAGCACCAATGTCGGTGTCAAAACCGGCGGATCTCGGGTAGGGGGTCCTGAACTATGCGTCTAGGCCGGATGGAAACAGGAGGCAAGGGACACGAAGTTTTACCCAGGTTCGGGCCCTCTCGATGGAGGTAAAACCCTACGTCCTGCTTGATTAATATTGATGATATGGGTAGTACAAGTGTAGATCTACAACGAGATCGGAGAGGCTAAACCCTAGAAGCTAGCCTATGGTACGATTGTTGTTGTGTATGTGGTCCTACGGACTAAAACCCTCCGATTTATATAGACACCGGAGAGGGTTAGGGTTACACAAAGTCGTTTACAATGGTAGGAGATCTACATATCCGCATCGCCAAGTTTGCCTTCCACGCCAAGGAAAGTCCCTTCCGGACATGGGACGAAGTCTTCAATCTTGTATCTTCATAGTCTAGGAGTCCGGCTGAAGGTATAGTCCGGCCATCCGGACACCCCCTAATCTAGGACTCCCTCAGGAACCTCTTCCGAAATAGTGGAATCATTACTAAATAAAGTCATGACCTCTCCAAATCCACTTTTATAATTATCACAATAAGATTCAACATCCTCCAAAATAGTGGGATCATCACTTCCTAAAGTTGACACTCTTCCAAACCCACTTTCATCAATATAATCATCATAAATAGGAGGCATGCTATCATCATAATAAATTTTCTCATCAAAACTTGGGGGACAAAGGATATCATCTTCATCAAACATAGCACCACCAAGCTTTTGGCTTTGCATATAATTAGCATCATGGGTATTCAAACAATTCATACTAAAAACATTGCAATCATGCTCATCATTCACATATTTTATGCCAATCATTCTATGTAATTCTTCTTCTAGTACTTGAGCACAATTTTCTTTCCCATCATTTTCACGAAAGACATTAAAAAGATGAAGCATATGAGGCAACCTTAATTCCATTTTTTGTAATTTTCTTTCATAAACTAAACTAGTGATAAAATAAGAAACTAAAAGATTCAATTGCAAGATCTAAAGATATACCTTCAAGCACTAACCTCCCCGGCAACAGCGCCTGAAAATAGCTTGATGTCTACTACACAACCTTCTTCTTGTAGACGTTATTGGGCCTCCAAGTACAGAGGTTTGTAGGACAGTAGCAAATTTCCCTCAAGTGGATGACCTAAGGTTTATCAATCCATGGGAGGCGTAGTATAAAGATGGTCTCTCTCAAACAACCCTGCAACCAAATAACAAAGAGTCTCTTGTGTCCCCAACACACCCAATACAATGGTAAATTGTATAGGTGCACTAGTTCGGCGAAGAGATGGTGATACAAGTGCAATATGGATGGTAGATAAAGGATTTTGTAATCTAAAAATATAAAAACAGCAAGGTAGCAAGTGGTAAAAGTGAGCGTAAACAGTATTGCAATGCTAAGAAACAAGGCCTAGGGTTCATACTTTCACTAGTGCAAGTTCTCTCAACAATAATACCATAATTGGATCATATAACTATCCCCCAACATGCAACAAAGAGTCACTCCAAAGTCACTAATATTGGAGAACAAACGAAGAGATTATTGTAGGGTACGAAACCACCTCAAAGTTATCATTTCTGATCAATCTATTCAAGAGTCCGTAGTAAAATAACATGAAGCTATTCTTTCCGTTCAATATATCCTAGAGTTCGTACTAGAATAACACCTTAAGACACAAATCAACCAAAATCTTAATGTAACCTAGATACTCCAATGTCACCTCAAGTATCCGTGGGTATGATTATACGATATGCATCACACAATCTCATATTCATCTATTCAACCAACACAAAGAACTTCAAAGAGTGCCCTAAAGTTTCTATCGGAGAGTCAAGACGAAAACGTGTGCCAACTTCTATGCATAAGTTCACAAGGTCACGGAACTCGCAAGTTGATCACCAAAATATACATCAAGTGGATCACGTGAATATCCCATTGTCACCACAGATAAGCACATGCAAGACATACATCAAGTGTTCTCAAATCCTTAAAGACTCAATCCGATAAGATAACTTCAAAGGGAAAACTCAATAAATTACAAGAGAGTAGAGGGGGAGAAACATCATAAGATCCAACTATAATAGCAAAGCTCACGATACATCAAGATCGTGCCAAATCAAGAATACGAGAGAGGGAGAGAGAGATCAAACACATAGCTACTAGTACATACCCTCAGCTCTGAGGGTGAAGTACTCCCTCCTCGTCATGCAGAGCGCCGGGATGATGAAGATGGCCACCGGAGAGGGATTCCCCCCTCCGACAGGGTGCCAGAATGGGTCTAAATTGGTTTTTGGTGGCTATAAAGGCTTGCGGCGGCGGAACTCCCAATCTAGGTTTATTTTTGGGGGTTTCTGTATTTATAGGAATTTTTAGCGTAGGTCTCATGTCAGGGGGGTCTCCGGATCGTCCACGAGACAGGGGCCCATGCCTAGGGGGGTAGGGCGCGCCCCCACCCTCATGGACAGCCCAGGACTCTTCTGGCCCAACTTTTTTTACTCCGTGGGCTTCTTTTGGTCCATAAAAGATCATCAAAAATTGGCAGGTCAATTGGACTCCGTTTGGTATTCCTTTTCTGTGATACTCAAAAACAAGGAAAAAAACAGAAACTGACACTGGGCTCTAGGTTAATAGGTTAGTCCCAAAAATCATATAAAATAGCATATAAATGCATATAAAACATCCAAGGATGATAATATAATAGCATGGAACAATCAAAAATTATAGATACGTTGGAGACATATCATACTGCATGTTAGATGAAAAAACCCGATCAAGATCGAGAAAAAGATCGTCAAGAAGAGATATTACTTGGACTTTGTTAATGGGGGATCCCGGAGAGGGGGGCTTGGACAGGGCCATGGCTTTGAGCTTGTGTGCGGTAGTCTCGGCGGGGAGCTTGCGCCTCTTCGTACCAGGAGCCTCGACGGTTTTGGTTAGAGCCATGGACATCACTTTGGCTGGTGCTCCAGCCTCCATCAAGAAACTGTCAAATAGAAATAAAAGAAAATAAACCATAATCACAAACCCAAAATAAGAACAGAGAGGGTGTTATAGGATCAGTCTTGGGGTTACAAGACCGGGCCTTGGCGAGAATCAACACCATTGATGCGCTCACCTTTCCTTCTTTGGGAGAGAAGAACAATGGCAGAAGCAGGTCGGGGTTTTCTTGAAGAAACGAGGAACAAGATGAGGGAGAAGCGAGTGGGGGTTTGCTTCAAGAGAGGAAGCTGAGAGAGAAGAGTGAAATGATGGTTGCTTCGTCCGTCCAACTTACTGCTGGAAAGTAGGGGGTTTTGTGATTTGACGGTTCATTGGGCAAATGCACAATTGACCAAATGGTTGAGTGTCAAAAGTTTTGATCCACCTCTTGTGAAAAAGACAAATTTCCACTGATTCAGCCGGAAGTGGGTCAAGTTTGAATTACAGCTGCCTCATAGTTTGCTCTTTTTTTTCAAAAAATAATTTCTAGGTACATAAGTATCTATTTAATCAGAGAAATGCCAAAAGTTTTCCAACATTCAACCACTCGCTAGGAACGGTCATTTCCCGCCGTTTTGACTGCATTTTGAAACGGGCATAAAACTTAAAAAAAATCAAAAAATTGTAAAAACTTCGTATTGTGTCATTATATGTGACCAAGTTACCAAGAAAAATAATAAACTTCTAATACAGCAATTATTTCAAAAAGTGTTCTCATAAATGAGCTATCATGTGTGAAGATTCATGGCTTTCAAGGCGAATGATCAATCTTATGGCCACATTAATGGAATAGTTTGTTGCAATGATCTAATATTGTGCAAAAGGATGCATCATGGAATGGCAAACAATGTTGCCTAAGGAAATTTTCATTTTCTTTGGACGAAAAATTCATTTTCCATTTTTTTGAGTGCCCGAAATGAGTTTTTTTGAAGGACCTACCATATATTTGTTGTAAACGTGTACCAAATTGTTTTTCTAAAATACTAGGCCATATTTAATGCACAACTGACCAAATGGTTGAGTGTCAAAAGTTTTGATCCACCTCTCGTGAAAAAGACAAATTTCTGCCGATTCAGTAGGAAGCGGGTCAAGTTTGAACGACAGCTGCCTCATAGTTTGCCCTTTATTTTTTCAAAAAATAATTTCTAGGTACATAAGTATCTATTTAATCATAAAACACCAAAAGTTTTCCAAGATTCAATCATTAGCTAGGAACGGTCAAACTCACCGTTTTGACCGCATTTTGAAACGGGCATAAAAATTTAAAAAATTGGAAAACCTTCGCATTGTGTCATTATATGTGGCCAAATTACCAGGAAAAATAATAAACTTGTAATACGGCAATTATTTAAAATGTGTTCTCAGAAACGAGCTATCATGTATGGAGATCAATAGCGTTCAAGGCAAATGATCAAGCTTATGGACACATTATAGTTTGTTCAAATAATCTCATATTGTGCACAAGGGTGCATATTGGAATGACAAACAATGTTGCCTAAGGAAATTTTCATTTTCTTTGGACAAAAAAATAATTTTCCATTTTTCGAGCATCCAAAATTAGTTTTTTTAAGAACGTACCAAATAATTGTTGCAAAATTGGACCAAATCAAAATTTTGAAACACATGGTCATATTTAATTCACAATTGACCAAATGGTTGCGTGTAAAAAGTTTTTGATCCACCTCTCGTGAAAAAGACAAATTTCTGCATATTCATTTTCCATTTTTCAAGTTCCCAAAATGTTTTTTTGTGAAGAACCTACAAATATTTGTTGTCAAAAAACTTCTCCATTTTTCAAGAATATTGGACCACATTTTATGAACAAATTTGTGTACACTAGGAACATTTTTATAGATATTAAACGGTTTTTAGTTACATCATTAACATTTTTAATAAATGTTTGATGTCTAATATTTTGAACACATGTCTACATTTTTTAATACACATTGTAGATATGGTTTATATATGTTTAACTTTTTTAAAATATATGATTAACATATTTTCATATATTTCTAACAAAAAAACATCTTTTCATACATACCTTTTGATGTATATTTTTTTACACATTGTACATTTTTGTATACATATAAAACATTGTTGATA
>NC_041392.1:258228307-258240168 GCF_002162155.2 Triticum dicoccoides
TAAAATTTTCATATATATGTACTGATGATTATTTTGGCATACACATGAAACTTTTTTATACATATCTAATATTATTTATGATTATCATTTTTTGTATGCATGAATTTTTCAAATACACACATTTAGTTTTTTAAACACATGATTACATATTTTGAAATACGTATTAACATTAACATTTTTTTGAATTACACGTTCAGTTTTCTAATTGCTAAACCATATAGCAAGATTCACGAAGAAGTTCATTATTTCCTATTCCAATGAAAAACTTGTTATTTTCCCATTTTCATTGGGCCGAATATATGTTTTTTGGGGGTAATATGAGGGCATCCAACATTTCTTTCTGGATGGGCCAGGCCTACATGGCACACAATTTTTTTTAAAAAAGGAGATGGCCTCGTTCCACCGAGGCCCAAGCCCACCTTGAGCGACACCTTAAGTACCAATGCTTCCACGTTCACAACCTCATGACCATTTATATTGGTCGTAATCAGGTAGAAAGAAGGTCGCTGAACACTCTTGCATGCTTTATGTAACGCACTCGATGTGGCTATATCTCCCACGTGTCGAAGCACGACTTAGAGGCATAACCGCATTGAAATCAATGTCGCAAGTGAGGTAATCTTCACACAACCCATGTAATACATAAGGGAAAGAGATACGTAGTTGGCTTACAATCGCCACTTCAAACAAATACATGAATAAAGCATTACATCATCCAAATACAATCAGGGTCCGACTACGGAACCAAAATAAAAGAAGAACCCCAAATGCGACAAGGTCCCCGATCGACCCCAATTGGGCTCCACTACTGATCAACTAGAACGGAACAACACAAAGGACAAGATCTTCATCGAGCTCCTCCTGAGCTTGGTTGCGTCATCTGCACGGTCTCATCGGCACCTGCAAGCTGGTTTTGGAAGTATCTGTGAGCCACAGGGACTCAGCAATCTCGCACCCTCGCGATCAAGACTATTTAAGCTTATGGGTAAGGTAAAGGTATGAGGTGGAGCTACAGCAAGCGACTAGCATATATGGTGGCTAACATACGCAAAAGAGAGCGAGAAGAGAAGGCAAAGCACGGTCGATAAAAGTATGATCAAGAAGTGATCCTAAACAACCTACGTCAAACATAACTCCAACACCGTGTTCGCTTCCCGGACTCCGTCGGAAAGAGACCATCATGGTTACACACGCAGTTGACTCATTTTAATTAAGTTAAGGTTCAAGTTCAGGTTTTCTACAAGCGGACATTAACAAATTCCCATCTGCCCATAACCGCGGGTACGACTTTCGAAAGTTCAAATCCCTGCAGGGGTGTCCCAACTTAGCCCATGACAAGCTCTCACGGTCAACGAAGGAATAGACCTCCTCCTGAGACATTCCGATCAGACTCGGTATCCCGGTTCTTCAAGACATCCTCGACAATGGTAAAACAAGTCCAGCAAGACCACCCGATGCGCCGACATCCCGATAGGAGCTGCACATATCTCGTTCTCAGGGCACACCAGATAAGCTAAGCGTACAGAAGCCGACGTAACCCAAGTTGCTAAGGGATGGCCCTGCACGGTGCTCTGGGTTGGACCAACACTTAGACAAGCACTGGCCCGAGGGTTTAAAATAAAGATGACCCTCGGGATGCGCGACTCCCAAGGGAAAAAGGCTAGGTGGCAAATGGTAAAACCAATGTTGGGCCTTGCTGGAGGAGTTTTATTCAAAGCGAACTGTCAAGGGGTTCCCATTATAACCCAACCGCGTAAAGAACACAAAATCCGGGAACATAACACCGATATGACGGAAACTAGGGCGGCAAGAGTGGAACAAAACACCAGGCATAAGGTCGAGCCTTCCACCCTTTACCAAGTATATAGATGCATTAATTAAATAAGATATAATGTGATATCCCAACAAGTAAACATGTTCCAACAAGGAACAACATCTCCGTGTTCCAACAAGGAACGAACTTCAATCTTCACCTGCAACTAACAACACTATAAGAGGGGCTGAGCAAAGCGGTAACATAGCCAATCAACGGTTTGCTAGGACAAGGTGGGTTAGAGGCTTGGTTCAACAATATGGAAGGCATGATAAGCAAGTGGTAGGTATCGCAGCATAGGCATAGCAAAAGAGCGAGCAACTAAGCAAGCAAAGATAGAAGTGATTTCGAGGGTATGGTCATCTTGCCTGAAACCCTGCAAGGAAGAAGAACGAGTCCATGAAGAAGACAAAAGAACGTAGACGAACGGGTCCTCACAGACGCGACATTACCGGAACCAACCCGAAGAATCAAACACCGGAAAAGAAGCACACAACATAGTAAACAACCAACACATGAACATGGTATGATATGCGGTATGCGGTATGCAATGCATATGCACGATTTGCAAAGCAATGAATGAACCTGGCCTCAACTTGGAAATCCAAGTGTGCCACTGGAAAGGTGAGATGAAATCGCTTGAAAACGATATAAAGAACGCCGGAATCGGAGTTACGGTTTGGAAATGGCAAGCAATTCAAATATGGCACCGGTCTGTGATTTACAGCAAGTAGCCATCTAAATGCAAAGAGATGAACATGCTACAGGACTCAAACATGGCAACAAAATACATGGCAGGGATCCATTCAAGATGCTTAACAAAAGTCTAGCACTGAGCTATGGCCAATTCACCCATTAACAGGTTCAAACAAGCATGGCAAAAATGCATATGGTAAACAGGTCTCAGACTTAGTGAAATTAACACTTGTCTGGAATTTCAGATCAGATAGTACTCTTCGGAGCAACAAAACTACAAGCTATAGGACCTGGACATGGCAAAGTAAAGCATGGCATGGATCTACTCAAAGAGTTTAACAAAAGTCCCTTAGTGACCTTGAGCCAAAAGGGATCAGAAAATAGAATTGCAAGCATGTGAACATGGCAAAGACATAATCAGATCACAGGTTTAGAGAAAACTGGAGCATGCTGAAAACAGATATCAAGTAGGCATGTTTACAAGCTCGATGCACTCACTACAGAGCAAGTCATGACAAGCTAATCATACACCCATCAAGAATACACAAAATTCAAGCTAGACATGGCAAGAACAATAACATGGCATGCACGGATCAACTACAACATCCTCGGCAAAATCGCTAACAACTAGACAATCTGCCCAGATTCACGAAATAGCAAAAGTAGAGCTCGATTGACTCAAGCTAGGGTGCTCCATAAATGCAAACAAAGACATGGATGGATAGAGCACTACAATATTAACAAAACATCCTTACTGATCATCCTCAAAAGAGGCACGGATCACTAGGAAACAACATGAACATATGGCATAATGAGATAAACAGATCAAGGACTTAGTGGAAATGCTAAGTCCCTGAAATCAGCATTACCAAGTGCCTCACTTTGCAAGCTTGTGCTAGTCACCACACACATGACAAAAATACATGGGTTTCACCTCTGGATAGATGGAAAAACCCTTAACAAAACATATGTAGAGCTCCAGGGCATATCATGCACACAATAATCATGGCAAAAATGACAAATATCTAAATGGACTAGCAGATCTGACAATTAACTCAAGTAGCACTCTTGTAACAGCATTTCGGGCATCAATATGACATCAAATGAAAATGATGCAATGAGATGAAATGATGTACTCTCTGAGACGAACAATTTGATATGCTATATGCATGAATCCGAGCTACGGATGCAAATTACGATGCGATGAACATGAGCATATGGATCTGGGAATTTCGGGGACTTAGTGGAATTTGGACCTCTCCGTGAAAAGTCAATGGGCGGACGAGGAGATCCGGGACGACGAGATCCGGGACAGGGGCGCGCGGCGTTTGGTCCAACTCCCGGTGGATCTCATCCACCGGAGTAGATCCGACCGGGACGGGCTCCGGCGAGGAAGACCGGCGAGCTGCCGGAGCATGCAGCGGCGAGGAGACGCGGCCGGGAGGCGCGACGAAGGCGGTGAGAGGCGGGGTGGAGCGGTGACCGGAGCGTGGCGTGCGAGGCGGCCGTGGAAGGCGACCGGCCCGGCGACGACTATGGCGGCGTCGGTGATGAACCAAAGCGGCGGCGCGGATCCGTCGGGGCAGGGCCGGCGGGGTGCTGTGGCGGCAGGCCACGCCGACGAGGGAGGCGCAGAGGAACACCTGGCGGTGGCGGCGGGGCGCCTCGTACGCGCGGCGGAGAACGGACGCGGGGCGGCGGCGGAATCTGGGCTCGGGCGGGCCCGCGATGGGCTTCCCCGGGCCGCGCGGTGGAGGACGGAGGCAGCGCCACATGGCGGCGCGCGAGTGGAGGAGGGAGGCGGCGGTGATGACGTGGCGCACTCCTATTGGTCGAGCGACCTGGCAGTGCAGCGGTGGACATGTCCGGTGCGGCGCGGACATGTCCGGTGGCGCGATGAGGAGGGAGATTAGGGTTTCGTCCGCGAAAATGAACGGGGTGCACATATTTATAGGTAGAGGGAGCTAGGAGAGTCCAAATGAGGTGCGGTTTTCGGCCACACGATCGTGATCGAACGACCGAGATGATGGAGGAGGTTTTGGTGGGTTTTGGGTCAAATTGGAGGGGTGTTGGGCTGCAACACACACGAGGCCTTTTCGGTCCCTCGGTTAACCGTTGGAGTATCAAACGAAGTCCAAATGGTACGAAACTTGACAGGCGGTCTACCGGTAGTAAACCAAGGCCGCTTGACAAATCTCGGTCCAAACCAAAAATTTTTAATCCCCACACATGAAAGAAAGGTATAAATGACCACCGGAGGACAACGAAGCGCCGGAATGCAAACGGACAACGGGGAAAATGCTCGGATGCATGAGATGAACACGTATGCAAAAGAAATGCACATGATGACATGATATGCAATGCATGACACGCAAGCAATGACAACACAACAACGGCGAATCACTGGACGACACCTGGCACATCGGTCTCGGGGCGTTACAACACTCCACCACTATGAGAGGATCTCGTCCCGAGATCTAGAATGGCACCGGAGGGAAAACGAAAGAGAAAGAGAAGAGGTAAAACTAAGTTGCTTCTTTGACAAACGAGTGAAACCAAAGAACCTTGAAAAGGTTAAGCCATTTCGAGAAAAGAATACAACGAAGGTAAATGAAGTTGAAAGCACTCCGGTTAAATGGATAAGCACGAACAGAACATCGTCCTGACAATCCGAGAAGATGGGATGAGGAGAGCAACATCACAATGCCTCCGGAACACAAGAATAGAAGATGGATAATTGAAATGAAAGAATGTAGAAGAAAATGCCATCTTATGTCACAAAAGAGCTTGAAAAGGAATCTTTAGGAGAAGGGTTGAACGGAATTGTTGTAAAAACCAACAACGAAAAGAATAAGCTTGATATGATCTTATGGAATACATCTCCGACTATGAGGTGACAACCTGCCACTCATGGGAAAAAGAATTGGATTGATAGAAACAAGGAGACGAGAAGCTATCTCACCGGGAGGATAAATGAAGAACTTGGATCATTGATAAACACTATAAGAGCGAAAATCCTTAAAGGAAAGCTTTAGGTGAAATATAACCCAAGATAATTCCAATGAAGAAAGTGAATACCTCATTCTTGACAACATGTGAATCATGAAAATCATGAACTCAAATTATCAAGAATGACATAATACCATCTCCAATGATATGGAAGAAAGAATTGCACTCCGAATTACAATATGAAGAAAAGCTTGAGCTTCTTAGGAAAGAATCTCGATGAAAAAGTTGGAGAAGGAATTAAGTCCTTGATGGACCATTATGTAGAACCTCCATGAAGAACTCCAGTAATAAAAGAAATGATCAATCGAAATGGAGGATGAAAAGAATAAGGTTGAAGCCTTGCAATGATTTAAATGGATCTCGCGATGAAATAATTGAGAGAACTTGGAACTCCAGGAAAAAGAAAGATGAATCAAGTGAAACTGCGAATTTGATGAACCTCCGGAATAAGGAATTGAATCAATTGGATGAAACAAGAATAAGAATTATATTATGCTCGTCCTTCATCAATTAAATTGATGACAAACAATGAATTTGCCACACTACTTATTATCGTAGAAAGGATTAAGAGAGATATAGCGCAAACTTGAGAAGGTATTGAACGAACCACCGGAAGGGTTGAAACAACAAATAAATTGATATGGTGACCAAGGAAGAGAACTCTTGAACGGACCACCGTAAGAATTGAAATGACCGAAGGAAAGATAAAGGAACACTGGGAATTTTTTTCAAATGAATGAAGATGCTTGAGAGAATTTAGATGCATGATAACGAAGCGATCACGAGCTGATAAGAGAATACTTGAATGATGCACCAGTAAGATTTGGAGTATGAGAGCTGAAAGTTGGAATGAATAATTCTGATATGATGGCCTCCAGAGAATCAAACTGAAAAGACTCCTGAATTGCTCCGGATAGGTGAAAAGAAATATCACATTTGAAAACGATTATGAGAGGATGGTCTCGAACTAGAACCACGAATCTTGAAGAGAATGGAGCAAGATTTAAAAGAAACTCTTCTTCGGTCTTCAAAATCTGAGAATTACGACGAGAAACACCATCAAGAATTATTTAGACACTCCGGAAGAATCAAAACGAAGAGGTTGAGCCAACGATGAAAAGAATTGAAAGATCTTGGAGAAATACATTTGATTGATGATAACTCATTCTTACGTCAAACTTTGAAAAGAATTTTGAGAGTAACTTCGGGAGAATAAGAAGAGTCGGGTAAGATCCTGGGAAAAAGAGCTGTGGGTTAGGGCCCACTGAAAAGAAGCAACCGTTGAAAAGATTTAAAAGAGAGGATGCACCGGTAAGATTAAAAGGCTTGAATGGGATAACAGACTCAAGATATCTTGAACACACCGGAACAAATGAATAGTGAAGAGTGGATGATTATGAGGTGCACCGGTATGATAAAACTTCTGAAACGAGGAAAAGGATATGATCAACACCAAAAGCTTGAATTGAATCCACGGAGAAGAAAACGAGTGAAGAGTGACGAACTTGAAGCTCCATTAGAATCTTCATGAGAATCACGGGATAAGAATATTGATAGAAAAGAATGGAGAGACTTCACATGAATAAGATGGATACTTGAATAAGAAATCTGAGTCCTTCAAGAAAAAAGGGTGGGAGGGTGGGAAAAACAAAGGCAACTTGGAGACGGATGAAACAGACACCGTTGAGAAGAACTAGGATTGAATCTTGCGAAAGTTGACAAGATTGGATCCACTTGAAGAGAGATAGGCCGGTTGAAAAGGATTGACAAGACAGACTCGATGATCAAGAAGGATTAGTATTCACATAGGAATATGAGAACACCACTTGGAAAAGGTATGTAATCAACATTTGACTTTGAAGCAACTCGAATACCACAACTGAAAAACAAAATAAAGGATTGGCTCGCAGAATAAGCCAGAACAAACATATGATAGAGATTTCGTCCGAAGTTTTCGTGGTGGGGCCTACACGGGCTCGATCGTACAACACCATCATGTACAAGGCAGTGCACATGACATACGAAGCGTCCCCGAGTCAACATAGCCAAGGACTCTTTAAGACACAACGAGACCACTATAAAACCGACCGTGAATAGGTGGACCACTAGACGTCGAACCCCAATTTCGTATCATACATCTGTCAGAAAGATATCCTAAGAGCTACTTGAATTCCCACTTATAAACTCCCGTAACTTTTTGGTTATGCAATCAGGTGTTGGGGATACAGGGGAAGAATAATATCTCACCCAAAATTAGCAAATCCTACATCCAGCTGTATCCATCCTTCAACACATAACCAAGAAACCTTCGGAAATCATCTACCTCAACCTTCGAAAAGCATCCATTATACAAGTTATGGCAATACTCCCGAACTCCCGCCCCAGTACTGGGTGGCGTCGAGGTTATCTCACCAACGAACTGCATAAAAGAGATTTTTGATGTCGGCGTACTAAACTCAGGTATTCCGGAACTACAACGATAAAATTATGACGACAACACCTCAGAGCTCAACTCCCCGGGACACTTCCACAAAACCCCTGACAGGAGGCACCAAGACAATGTTCTCGTCATAAAACCATCGGAACGATTCCAAGATACCCGCGTGATCCTAAATTTTTTTTAGTGAAATTTGAGAAGAGAAGAGTCAAAACTCTACGTCAGGATGCCTTACCAGAGCGATGAGGGGACTGGGGAGTAAAAATAATTCCTAACTCTCCGATATATATAATTCCTTAATGACTCAAAACATTTTTCTAGACACAACTCGGCCACTAAAAACGATCAAGCAATGCGGCTCCTAAGGTCGGGGAAGGCTCTGATACCAACTTGTAACGCCCTCGATGCGGCTATATCTCCCACATGTCGAAGCACGACTTAGAGGCATAACCGCATTGAAAGCAATGTTGCAAGTGAGGTAATCTTCACACAACCCATGTAATACATAAGGGAAAGGGATACATAGTTGGCTTACAATCGCCACTTCACACAAATACATGAATAAAGCATTACATCATCCAAATACAATCAGGGTCCGACTACGGAACCAAAATAAAAGAAGAACCCCAAATGCGACAAGGTCCCCGATCGACCCCAACTGGGCTCCACTACTGATCAACTAGAACAGAACAACACAAAGGACAAGATCTTCATCGAGCTCCTCCTGAGCTTGGTTGCGTCATCTGCACGGTCTCATCAACACCTGCAAGCTGGTTTTGGAAGTATCTGTGAGCCACAGGGACTCAACAATCTCGCACCCTCGCGATCAAGACTATTTAAGCTTATGGGTAAGGTAAAGGTATGAGGTGGAGCTGCAGCAAGCGACTAGCATATATGGTGGCTAACATACGCAAAAGAGAGCGAGAAGAGAAGGCAAAGCACGGTCGATAAAAGTATGATCAAGAAGTGATCCTAAACAACCTACGTCAAACATAACTCCAACACCGTGTTCGCTTCCCGGACTCCGCCGGAAAGAGACCATCACGGTTACACACGCAGTTGACTCATTTTAATTAAGTTAAGGTTCAAGTTCAGGTTTTCTACAACCGGACATTAACAAATTCCCATCTGCCCATAACCGCGGGCATGGCTTTCGAAAGTTCAAATCCCTGCAGGGGTGTCCCAACTTAGCCCATGACAAGCTCTCACGGTCAACGAAGGAATAGACCTCCTCCCGATACATTCCGATCAGACTCGGTATCCCGGTTCTTCAAGACATCCTCGACAATGGTAAAACAAGTCCAGCAAGACCACCCGATGCGCCGACCTCCCGATAGGAGCTGCACATATCTCGTTCTCAGGGCACACCGGATAAGCTAAGCATACAGAAGCCGACGTAACCCAAGTTGCCAAGGGATGGCCCTGCACGGTGCTCTGGGTTGGACCAACACTTAGACAAGCACTGGCCCGGGGGTTTAAAATAAAGATGACCCTTGGGATGCGCGACTCCCAAGGGAAAAAGGCTAGGTGGCAAATGGTAAAACCAATGTTGAGCCTTGGTGGAGGAGTTTTATTCAAAGCCAACTGTCAAGGGGTTCCCATTATAACCCAACCGCGTAAGGAATGCAAAATCCGGGGACATAACACCGATATGACGGAAACTAGGGCGGCAAGAGTGGAACAAAACACCAAGCATAAGGCCGAGCCTTCCACCCTTTACCAAGTATATAGATGCATTAATTAAATAAGATATAATGTGATATCCCAACAAGTAAACATGTTCTAACAAGGAACAACATCTCCGTGTACCAACAAGGAACGAACTTCAATCTTCACCTGCAACTAACAACGCTATAAGACGGGCTGAGCAAAGCGGTAACATAGCCAATCAACGGTTTGCTAGGACAAGGTGGGTTAGAGGCTTGGTTTAACAATATGGGAGGCATGATAAGCAAGTGGTAGGTGTCGCAGCATAGGCATAGCAAAAGAGCGAGCAACTAAGCAAGCAAAGATAGAAGTGATTTCAAGGGTATGGTCATCTTGCCTGAAATCCCGCAAGGAAGAAGAACGAGTCCATGAAGAAGACAAACGAACATAGACAAACGGGTCCTCACAAACGTGATGTTACCGGACCAACCCGAAGAAGAAAACACCGGAAAAGAAGCACACAACATAGTAAACAACCAACACATGAACATGGTATGATATGCGGGATGCGGTATGCGATGCATATGCACGATTTGCAAAGGAATGAATGAACCTGGCCTCAACTTGGAAATCCAAGTGTGCCACTCAAAAGGTGAGATGAAATCACTTGAAAACGATATAAAGAACGCCGGAATCGGAGTTACGGTTTGGAAATGGCAAGCAATTCAAATATGGCACCGGTCTGCGATTTACAGCAAGTAGCCATCTAAATGCAAAGAGATGAACATGCTACAGCACTCAAACATGGCAAAAAATACATGGAAGGGATCCATTCAAGATGCTTAACAAAAGTCTAGCACTGAGCTATGGCCAATTCATCCATTAACAGGTTCAAACAAGCATGGCAAAAATGCATATGGTAAACAGGTCTCAGACTTAGTGAAATTAACACTTGTCTGGAATTTCAGATCAGATAGTACTCTTCGGAGCAACAAAACTACAAGCTAAAGGACCTGAACATGGCAAAGTAAAGCATGGCATGGAGCTACTCAAAGAGCTTAACAAAAGTCCCTTAGTGACCTTGAGCCAAAAGGGATCAGAAAATACAATTGCAAGCATGTGAACATGGCAAAGACATAATCAGATCACAGACTTAGAGAAAACTGGAGCATGCTGAAAACAGATATCAAGTAGGCATGTTTACGAGCTCGATGCACTCACTACAGAGCAAGTCATGACAAGCTAATCATACACCCATCAAGAATACACAAAATTCAAGCTAGACATGGCAAGAACAATAACATGGCATCGACGGATCAACTACAACATCCTCGGCAAAATCGCTAACAAGTAGACAATCTGCCCAGATTCACGAAATAACAAAAGTAGAGCTTGATTGACTCAAGCTAAGGTGCTCCATAAATGCAAACAAAGACATGTATGGATAGAGCACTACAATATTAACAAAACATCCTTACTGATCATCCTCAAAAGAGGCACGGATCACTAGGAAACAACATGAACATATGGCATAATTAGATAAAGAGATCAAGGACTTAGTGGAAATGCTAAGTCCCTGAAATCAGCATTACCAAGTGCCTCACTTTGCAAGCTTGTGCTAGTCACCACATACATGACAAAAATACATGGGTTGCACCTCTGGATAGATGGCAAAACCCTTAACAAAACATATGTAGAGCTCGAGGGCATATCATGCACACAATAATCATGGCAAAAATGACAAATATCTAAATGGAGTAGCAGATCTGACAATTAACTCAAGTAGCACTCTTCTAACAGCATTTAGGGATCAAGATGACCTCAAATGAAAATGATGCAATGAGATGAAATGATGTACTCTCTGAGACGAACAAATTGATATGCTATATGCATGAATCGGAGCTACGGATGCAAAGTTACGATGCGATGAACATGAGCATATGGATCTGGGAATTTCGGGGACTTAGTGGAATTTGGACCTCTCCGTGAAAAGTCAACGGGCGGACGAGGAGATCCGGGACGACGAGATCCGGGACGCGGGCGCGCGGCGTTTGGTCCAACTCCCGGTGGATCTCATCCGCCGGAGTAGATCCGGTCGGGACGGGCTCCGGCGAGGAAGACCGGCGAGCTGCCGGAGCACGCAGCGGCGACCGGGAGGCGCGACGAAGGCGGCGAGCGGCAGGGTGGAGCGGCAACCGGAGCGCGGCGTGCGAGGCGGCGGCAGAAGGCGACCGACCCGGCGACGAGTATGGCGGCGCC
>NC_041392.1:258240430-258256856 GCF_002162155.2 Triticum dicoccoides
CGGCGCAGCAAAACACCTGGCGGCGGCGGCGGGGCGCCTCGGACACGCGGCGGAGAACGGACGCGGGGCGGCGGCGGAATCCGGGCCCGGGCGGGCCCGCGATGGGCTTCCCCGGGCCGCGCGGTGGAGGACGGAGGCAGCGCCACATGGCGGCACGCGAGTGGAGGAGGGAGGCGGCGGTGATGACGTGGCGCACTCCTATTGGTCGAGCGACGTGGCAGTGCGGCGGTGGACATGTCCGGTGCGGCGCGGACATGTCCGGTGGCGCGATGAGGAGGGAGATTAGGGTTTCGTCCGCGAAAATGAACGGGGTGCACATATTTATAGGTAGAGGGAGCTAGGAGAGTCCAAACGAGGTGCGGTTTTTGGCTATGAGATCGTGATCGAATGGCCGAGATGATGGAGGAGGTTTTGGTGGTTTTTGGGCCAAATTGGAGGGGTGTTGGGCTGCAACACACACGAGGCCTTTTCGGTCCCTCGGTTAACCGTTGGAGTATCAAACGAAGTCCAAATGGTACGAAACTTGACAGACGGTCTACCGGTAGTAAACCAAGGCCGCTTGACAAATCTCGGTCCAAACCGGAAATGTTTGATCCCCACACATGAAAGAAAGGTAGAAATGACCACCGGAGGAGAACGAAGCGCCGGAATGCAAAACGAACAACGGGGAAAATGCTCGGATGCATGAGACGAACACGTATGGAAAAGAAATGCACTTGATGACATGATATGCAATGCATGACACGCAAGCAATGACAACACAACAATGGCGAATCACTGGACGACACCTGGCACATCGGTCTCGGGGCGTTACACTTTATGACCATTTGGTGTAAGACAATTTCAGGGTTTGAGCCCTTCCAAGTGAATGGATTCACGACCAATTCAGCCGGGGTCACTGATACGTCTCCAACGTATCTATAATTTTTCATTGTTCCATGCTATTATATTATCTATCTTTGATGTTAATGGACTTTATTTTACATTTTTATATTATTTTTGGGACTGGCCTATTAACCGGAGGCCCAGCCCAAATTGTTGTTTTTTGCCTATTTCAGTGTTTCGTAGAAAAGGAATATCAAACGGAGTCCAAACGGAATGAAACCTTCGGGAACGTGATTTTTGGAACAAACGTGGTCCAGAGGACTTGGAGTGGACGTCAAGAAATGAACGAGGCGACCACGAGGCAGGGGGGCGCGCCTACCCCCCTGGGCGCGCCCTCCCCCCTCGTGTGCCCCTCGTGGCTCAACCGACCTACTTCTTCCTCCTATATATGTTAACATACCCCGAAAACATCCGAGAGCACCACGAAACCCTATTTCCACCGCCGGAACCTTCTGTACCCAAGGGATCCCATCTTGGGGCCTTTTCCGGAGCTCCGCCGGAGGGGGCATTGATCACGGAAGGCCTCTACATCAACTTCATGGCCCCTCCGATGATGTGTGAGTATTTTACCTCAGACCTTCGGGTCCATAGCTAGTAGCTAGATGGCTTCTTCTCTCTCTTTGGATCTCAATACAAAGTTCTCCTCGATTCTCTTGGAGATCTATTCGATGTAATCTTCTTTTGTGGTGTGTTTGTCGAGATCGGAGGAATTGTGGGTTTATGATCAAGTTTATCTATGAACAATATTTGAATCTCCTCTGAATTCTTTTATGTATGATTGGTTTATCTTTGCAAGTCTCTTTGAATTATCAGTTAGGATTGGCCTACTAGATTGATCTTTCTTGCAATGGGAGAAGTGCTTAGCTTTGGGTTCAATCTTGTGGTGCTCGATCTTAGTGACAGAAAGGGAAACGACACGTATTGTATTGGTGCCATCGAGGATAAAAAGATGGGGTTTACATCATATTGCATGAGTTTATACCTCTACACATGTCATCTTACCTAAGGCGTTACTCTGTTCTTATGAACTTAATACTCTAGATGCATGCTGGATAGCGGTCGATGTGTGGAGTAATGGTAGTAGATGCAGGCAGGAGTCGGTCTACTTGTCACGGACATGATGCCTATATACATGATCATACCTAGATATTCTCATAATTATTCGCTTTTCTATCAATTGCTCGACAGTAATTTGTTCACCCACCATAATACTTATGCTATCTTGAGAGAAGCCACTAGTGAAACCTATGGCCGCCGGGTCTATTTGACATCATACAAGTTTCCAATCTATTTTATTTTGCAATCTTTATTTTCAATCTATATCACAAAAATGCCAAAAATATTTATCTTATTATTATCATCTCTATCAGATCTCACTCTTGCAAGTGGCTGTGAAGGGATTGACAACCCCTTTATCGCGTTGGTTGCGAGGTTCCTATTTGTTTGTGTAAGTACGAGGTGATTCGCGCGTGGTCTCCTACTGGATCGATACCTTGGTTCTCAAAAACTGAGGGAAATACTTACGCTGCTTTACTGCATCACACATTCCTCTTCAAGGGAAAACCAACGCAGTGCTCAAGAGGTAGCAAGAAGGATTTCTGGCGCCGTTGCCAGGGAGATCTACGCCAAGTCAAGACATACCAAGTACCCATCACAACTCTTATCCTTTGCATTACATTATTTGCCATTTGCCTCTCGTTTTCCTCTCCCCCACTTCACCCTTGCCATTTTATTCGCCCACTTTTCCTTTCGCCCTCTCTTTCCGTTCGCTTTTTCTTCGCATGTTTGCTTGTGTGTTGGATTGCTTGCTTGTCACGATGGCTCAAGGTAATACTAAATTGTGTGACTTCGCCAATACCAACAATAATGATTCTATTAGCACTCCGATTGCTCCTCTTACCGATGCTGAATCATGTGAAATTAATACTGCTTTGCTGAATCTTGTCATGAAAGATCCGTTTTCTGGCCTTTCTAATGAAGATGCCGCTACCCATCTAAACAACATTATTGATTTGTGTGATATGCAAAAGAAGAAAGATGTGGATACTGATATTGTTAAGCTTAAGCTATTTCCGTTTTTGCTTAGAGATCGTGCTAAAGCTTGGTTTTCGTCTTTGCCTAAAAATAGTATTGATTCATGGAATAAGTGCAAAGATGCTTTTATCTCTAAGTATTTCCCTCCCGCTAAGATCATGTCTCTTAGAAACGATATTATGAATTTTAAGCAACTTGATCATGAGCATGTTGCACAATCTTGGGTGAGGATGAAATTAATGATACGTAATTGCCCTACACATGGTTTGAATTTATGGATGATTATACAAAAAATTTATGCCAGATTAAATTTTGCTTCTAGAAATCTTTTAGATTCGGCCGCGGGAGGCACTTTTATGGAAATCACTTTTCGAGAAGCTATCAAACTCCTAGATAATATTATGGTTAATTATTCTCAATGGCACACCAAAAGATCCACTAGTAAAAAAGTCCATGCAATTGAAGAGATTAATGTTTTGAGTGGAAAGATGGATGAACTTATGAAATTGTTTGCTAATAAGAGTGCTCCTACTGATCCTAATGATATGTCGTTGCCTACTTTGGTTGAGAATAATAATGAATCTATGGATGTGAATTTTGTTGGTTGGAACAATTTTGGTAACAACGCATATAGAGGTACTTTTAATTGTAGGCCGTTTCCTAGTAATTCCTCTAATAATTATGGTAATTCCTACAACAATTCTTATGGAAATTATAATAAGATGCCCTCTGCTTTTGAATCTAGTATTAAATAATTTATTAGTTCACAAAAGAGTTTCAATGCTTTGATTGAAGAAAAATTGCTTAAGATTGATGAATTGGCTAGGAACGTGGATAGAATTTCTCTTGATGTTGATTCTTTGAAACTTAGATCTATTCCACCTAAGCATGATATCAATGAGTCTCTCAAAGCTATGAGAATTTCCATTGATGAGTGGAAAGAAAGAACCGCTAGGGTGCATGCTAAAAAAGATTTCTTTGTGAAAGCGTGTTCTTCTAGTTTCCATGATAATAAAGATGAAGATCTAAAAGTAATTGATGTGTCCCCTATTAAATCCTTGTTTTGCAATAAAAATCTTGATAATTATGGGACCGGAGATGAGTCAACTTTAGTTAGAAGGTGTCCCAATGATTCGAAGTTTTTAGATCTTGATGCAAAAATTGATAAAAGTGGGATTGAAGAGGTTAAAACTTTAGATAGCAACAAACCCACTATCTTGGATTTCAAGGAATTTAATTATGATAATTTCTCTTTGGTAGATTGTATTTCCTTATTGCAATCCGTGCTAAATTCTCCTCATGCTTATAGTCAAAATAAAGCTTTTACTAAACATATCGTTGATGCTTTGATGCAATCTTATGAAGAAAAACTTGAGTTGGAAGTTTCTATCCCTAGAAAAAATTATGATGAGTGGGAACCTACTATTAAAATAAAAATTAAAGATCAAGAATGCTATGCTTTGTGTGATTTGGGTGCTAGTGTTTCCACGATCCCAAAAACTTTATGTGATTTGCTAGGTTTCCGTGAATTTGATGATTGTTCTTTAAACTTGCACCTTGCGGATTCCACCATTAAGAAACCTCTGGGAAAAATTAATGATGTTCTTATTGTTGCAAATAGGGATTAGGTGCCCGTAGATTTCATTGTTCTGGATATAGATTGCAATCCTTCATGTCCTATTATTCTTGGTAGACCTTTCCTTAGAATGTTTGGTGCAATTATTGATATGAAGGAAGGGAATATTAGATTCCAATTTACGTTAAGGAAAGGCATGGAACACTTCCCTAGAAATAAAATTAAATTACCATATGAATCTATTATGATAGCCACTTATGGATTGCCTACCAAAAATGGCAATACCTAGATCTATTTTCGCTTTTATGCCTACCTAGGGGCGTTAAACGATAGCGCTTGTTGGGAGGCAACCCAATTTTATTTTTATTCCTTGATTTTTGCTCCAGATTAGTAATAAATAATTTATCTAGCCTATACTTTGGTTGTGTTTTTTGTGTTTAATTAGTGTTTGTGCCAAGTAGAACCGTTGGGAAGACTTGGGGAAAGTCTTTTTGATCTTGCTGTAAAAAACAGAAACTTTAGCGCTCACGAGAATTGCTGTCATTTTTTATTGGGGAGTGCTATTTAGTTAATTATTTTTGAAGATGGTTAATAGATAAATTCCTCACGTGCAGAAATTTAGTTTAGAATTTTTGGGGTTCCAGAAGTACTCGAAACCTACAGATTACTACAGACTGTTCTGTTTTTGACAGATTCTGTTTTTCGTGTGTTGTTTGCTTATTTTGATGAATCTATGGCTAGTAATAGAGTTTATGAACCATAGAAAATTTGGAATACAGTAGGTTTAACACCAATATAAATCAAGAATGAGTTCATTACAGTACCTTGAAGTGTTGGTTTGTTTTCCTTTACTAACGGAGCTCACGAAGATTTTCTTTTAAGTTTTGTGTTGTGAAGTTTTCAAGTTTTGGGTAAGGATTTGATGGATTATGGAACAAGGAGTGGCAAGAGCCTAAGATTGGAGATGACCAAGGCACCCCAAGGTAAAACCCAAGGACATCCAAAAGCCTAAGCTTGGGGATGCCCCGGAAGGCATCCCCTCTTTCGTCTTCGTCCATTGGTAACTTTACTTGGAGCTATATTTTTATTCGCCACATGATATGTGTTTTGCTTGGAGCGTCTTGTATGCTTTGAGTACTTGATTTTAAGTTTACCACAATCATCCTTGCTGTACATACCTTTTGGGATAGACACGCATGAATTGGAATTTATTAGAATACTCTATGTGCTTCACTTATATCTTTTGAGTTGGATAGTTTTTGCTCTAGTGCTTCACTTATATCTTTTAGAGCACGCGGTGGTTCTATTTTATAGAAATAATTGATTTCTCATGCTTCACTTATATCATTTTGAGAGTCCTTTAGAACAGCATGGTAATTCACTTTGGTTATAAATTTTAAATGCTAAGAGAAGTTGGATGCTTGATAGATGGTTTTGAGATATAAAGGTGGTAATATTAGAAGTGTGCTAGTTGAGTAATTGTGAAATTGATGAATACTTGTGTTGAAGTTGTCAAGTCCCATAGCATGCACGTATGGTGAACGTTATGTGACAAATTTGAAGCATGGGGTGTTCTTTGATTTCTTTCCTTATGAGTGGCGGTCGGGGACGAGCGATGGTCTTTTCCTACCAATCTATCCCCCTAGGAGCATGCGCGTAGTGCTTGGTTTTGATGACTTGTAGATTTTTGCTATAAGTATGTGAGTTCTTTATGACTAATGTTGAGTCCATAGATTATACGCACTCTCACCCTTCTATCATTGCTAGCCTCTTCGGTACCGTGCATTGCCCTTTCTCACCTTGAGAGTTGGTGCAAACTTCGCCTGTGCATCCAAACCCCATGATATGATACGCTCTATCACACATAAGCCTCCTTATATCTTCCTCAAAACAGCCACCATACCTACCTATTATGGCATTTCCATAGCCATTCCGAGATATATTTCCATGCAACTTTCCACCGTTCCATTTATTATGACACACATCATCATTGTCATATTGCTTTGCATGATCATGTAGTTGACATCGTATTTATGGCAAAGCCACCATTCATAACTTTTTCATACATGTCACTCTTGATTCATCGCAATCCCGGTACACCGCTGGAGGCATTCACATAGAGTCATATTTTGTTCTAAGTATCGAGTTGTAATTCTTGAGTTGTAAGAAAATAAAAGTGTGATGATCATTATTAGAGCATTGTCCCATGTGAGAAAAGGATGATGGAGACTACGAGTCCCCCACAAGTCGGGATGAGACTCCGGACGAAAAATAAAAGAAAAAATAAAAAAGAGGCCAAAAGAAAAAAAAAGAAGGCCCAAATAAAAAAATGAGAGAAAAAGAGGGAAGGGACAATGTTACTATCCTTTTTCCACACTTGTACTTCAAAGTAGCACCATGATCTTCATGATAGAGAGTCTCCTATGTTGTCACTTTCATATACTAGTGGGAATTTTTCATTATAGAACTTGGCTTGTATATTCCAATGATGGGCTTCCTCAAATGCCCTAGGTCTTCATGAGCAAGCGAGTTGGATGCACACCCACTTAGTTTCTTTGATGAGCTTTCACATATTTATAGCTCTAGTGCATCCGTTGCATGGCAATCCCTACTCCTTGCATTAACATCAATCGGTGGGCATCTCCATAGCCCATTGATTAGCCTCGTCAATGTGAGACTTTCTCCCTTTTTTGTCTTCTCACACAACCTCAATCATAATATTCTATTCCACCCATAGTGCATGGCTCGCGCTCATATATTGCGTGAAAGTTGAAAGAGTTTGAAAAGGCTAAGTATGAAACAATTGCTTGGCTCGTCATTGGGGTTGTGCATGATGAGAGCATTTTGTGTGACAAAAATGAAGCATGGCCAAACTATATGACTTTGTAGGGATAAGTTTTCTTTGGCTATGGTATTTTGATAAGACATAATTGCTTGATTAACATATTTGGGGTATTACAATTTTTATGTCAACAATAAACTTTTATCTTGAATCTTTCGGATCTGAACATTCATGCCACAATAGAGAAAAATACATTGAAGAATATTCTAGAAAGCATTCCACATCAAAAAATCCATTTTTATCATTTACCTACTCGAGGACGAGTAGGAATTAAGCTTGGGGATCCTTGATACGTCTCCAATGTATCTATAATTTTTTATTGTTCCATGCTATTATATTATCTATTTTAGATGTTAATGGGCTTTATTTTACACTTTTATATTATTTTTGGGACTAACCTATTAACCGGAGGCCCAGCCCAAATTGTTGTTTTTTTTGCCTATTTCTGTGTTTCGCAGAAAAGGATATCAAATGGAGTCCAAACGGAATGAAACCTTCGGGACGTGATTTTTGGAACAAACGTGATCCAGAGGACTTGGAGTTGACGTCAAGAAACGAACGAGGCGGCCACAAGGCAGGGGGCGCGCCTACCCCCTGGGCATGCCCTCCCCCCTCGTGGGCCCCTCGTGGCTCAACCTTCCTACTTCTTCCTCCTATATATGTTCACATACCCTGAAAACATCCGAGAGCACCACGAAACCCTATTTCCACCGCCGCAACCTTCTGTACCCAAGAGATCCCATCTAGGGGCCTTTTCTGGAGCTCCGTGGGAGGGGGCATTGATCACGGAGGGCCTCTACATCAACTCCATGGCCCCTCCGATGATGTTTGAGTAGTTTACCTTAGACCTTCGGGTCCATAGCTAGTAGCTAGATGGCTTCTTCTCTCTCTTTGGATCTCAATACAAAGTTCTCCTCGATTCTCTTGGAGATCTATTCGATGTAATCTTATTTTGCGGTGTGTTTGTCGAAATCCAATGAATTGTGGGTTTATGATCAAGTTTATCTACGAACAATATTTGAATCTCCTCTGAATTATTTTATGTATGATTGGTTTATCTTTGCAAGTCTCTTGGAATTATCAGTTTGGTTTGGCCTACAAGATTGATCTTTCCTGCAATGGGAGAAGTGCTCGACCCCAGTGACAGAAAGGGAAACAACACGTATTGTATTGTTGCCATCGAGGATAAAAATATGGGGTTTACATCATATTGCATGAGTTTATCCCTCTACATCATGTCATCTTAACTAAGGTGTTACTCTGTTCTTATGAACTTAATACTCTATATGCATGATGGATAGCGGTCGATGTGTGGAGTAATAGTAGTAGATGCAGGCAGGAGTCGGTCCACTTGTCATGGACGTGATGCCTATATACATGATCATACCTAGATATTCTCATAATTATTCACTTTTCTATCAATTGCTCGACAGTAATCTGTTCACCCACCGTAATACTTATGCTACCTTGAGAGAAGCCACTAGTGAAACCTATGGCCCCGGGTCTATTTTCCATCATACAAGTTTCCAATCTATTTTATTTTGCAATCTTTACTTTCAATCTATATCACAAAAATACCAAAAATATTTATATTATTATTATCATCTCTATCAGATCTCACTCTTGCAAGTAGCCGTGAAGGGATTGACAACCCCTTTATCACGTTGGTTGCGAGGTTCTTATTTGTTTGTGTAGGTATGAGGTGACTCGCGCGTGGTCTCCTACTGTATTGATACCTTGGTTCTCAAAAAATAAGGGAAATACTTACGATGCTTTACTGCATCACCCTTTCCTCTTCAAGGGAAAACTAACGCAATGCTCAAGAGGTAGCAGTCACTGAGAGAAGGTCACAAGTTGACATATTTCTTGTAGTGTTGCGGTGTGTTTGTCGAGATCCGATGAATTGTGGGTTTATGATCAAGATTATCTATGAACAATATTTGACTCTTCTCTGAATTCTTTTATGCATGATTTAATATCTTTGCAAGTCTCTTTGAATTATAAGTTTGGTTTGGCCTACTAGATTGATCTTTCTTGCAATGGGTGAAGTGCTTAGCTTTGGGTTCAATCTTGTGGTGTCCTTTCCCAGTGACAGCAGGGGCAACAAGGCATGTATTGTATTGTTGCCATCGAGGATAAAAAGATGGGGTTTATATCATATTGCTTGAGTTTATCCCTCTACATCATGTCATCTTGCCTAATGCTTTACTCTATTCTTAGGAACTTAATACTCAAGATGCATGCTAGATAGCGGTCGATGTGTGGAGTAATAGTAGTAGATGCAGAATCGTTTCGGTCTACTTGTCGCGGACGTGATGCCTATATACATGATCATGCCTAGATATTCTCATAACTATGCGCTTTTCTATCAATTGTTCGACAGTAATTCGTTCACCCACCGTAGAATTTGCTATCTTGAGAGAAGCCACTAGTGAAACCTATGACCCCCGAGTCTATCTTCCATCATATTATTTTCCTATCTACTTGTTATTTCTGCCGCCTTTTATTTTGTAATCTTTATTTTCCAATCTATACAGCAAAAAGACCAAAAATATTTATCTTATTATCTTTATCAGATCTCACTTTTGCAAGTGGCCGTGAAGGGATTGACAACCCCTTTATCGCGTTGGTTGCGAGGTTCTTGTTTTTTTGTGCAGGTACTAGGGACTTGCGTGTTACCTCCTACTGGATTGATACCTTGGTTCTCAAAAACTGAGATAAATACTTACGCTACTTTGCTGCATCACCCTTTCCTCTTCCAGGGAAAACCAACGCATGCTCAAGAGGTAGCAAGAAGGATTTCTGGCGCCGTTGCCGGGGAGGTTGCACCAAGTCAAGTCAAGATTTGATATCCCATCAACAAGCCATTTCTGGTGTCGTTGCCGGGGAGGTTGCACCTAGTCAAGTTAAGATTTGATCTCCCGTCAACAAGCCATTTCTGGCACCGTTGCCGGGGAGATCTACGCACAAGTCAAGACATACCAAGTACCCATCACAAACTCTTATCCCTCGCATTACATTATTTGCCATTTGCCTCTCGTTTTCCTCTCCCCCACTTCTAAAACGATTTTCAAAAACCTTTGCCTTTTCTTCGCCTTCTTACTGTATGTCTTTTCGTTTGCGTTTCCATGTGCCTTCTATTTGCTTGCATCTTTGCTTGCTAAAAATCTATTGATATGGATCCACTTAAAGTGTTCTACTTGGATCATCTTCGATCCTTATGCGCTCGTGCTGAAACCCCAACTAGCCTAGTTGATGGGAAATCTTTAGATGAGCATGAGCATTTGCGTCATCGTTTATTTGAAAAGGGGAAGCTCTTATGGTATCAAATAAATAGTTTGCTATGCTATGCTTGGAATCTTTGTGAAATTTATGACTTCACTTGTTGCTCTAAGAACCCTAAAAAACACCTTCCATACCTATGTGAGTTTAATGATAATGAAATCTTATCTTCTTATGGAAAGGGTGTTTATAGTTATTATGATATCGAACAAATTGAAGAATTTGTCGTTTTTAAGGGTGCTCATGAAGTTGCTTCTTTGATTGAAAAGTGTGATATTACTCTCTACAAATCTGAAAATTCCGACATACTAAAATATTGCTATGAAAACTATGCTCACAATGCCTATGTTAAGGAATTTATTGAGAGAACGACCGTTGCTTTGGAAGAAAATAATGATATGCACGAATCTATAGATAATTATGATTCCGATGATTTGATTTAAATATCCTTTGATGAAAATGATGCTTGCTATTCTTATATCCATGATGCCAATATTTATGGAGATGAATTTGCTATAGTTCCTTATGTTCAACACGAGATTATTGCTATTGCACCCATACTTGATAGTTCCTTGAATCAAAGGCATGATTGCAATGATTTTACTATAAATTCTATTGATGTCAATTGTGCTAATAATATGCAAAACCTCAAGCTTGGGGATGCTAGTTTTGCTATGACTACTATTTGTTGCAATGATCATGATTGGGGTGATTCTTCATATGATCTTGAAAATTTATTTAAGCCCCATGATGAATATAAGAGTGATAATAATGTTTGCAATATTGAAAGTGGGTTTGGAAGAGTGTCAACTTTATATCCCACGTATTTTGAGAATGTTCAATCTTATACAATTTTTGATAAAAGTGGGTTTGGAGATGTCATGACTTTAGTTGATGTTAATCCCACTATTTTGGAAGAGTGTCAACTTTGCATGCATGTGGATCATGTTGAAAATATTTTATGTGATAGCTATTTTGTTGAATTTGCTTATGATCCCACATGTAATTATTATGAGAGAGGAAAATATGATTGTATAAATTTTCATGTTACTAAATTACCTCTCGTTATGTTGAGATTGCTATTGTTTCTTTCCGCTTCCTTGCATATGCTAGTTTTTGCTTGCTATGATAATTTGTTTGCCTATAAGATGCCTCTGCATAGGAAGTATGTTATACTTAAATGTATTTTTCACGTGTTTCATGATGCTCTCTTTGTGCTTCAATTCTTGTCTTTCATTTGAGCATCATTGAAATTATCAATGCCTAGCTAGGGGCGTTAAACGATAGCGCTTGTTGGGAGGCAACCCAGTTTTATTTTTGTTTCTTGTTTTTTGTTCCTGTTTAGTAATAAATAATTCATCTATATTCTGTTTAGATGTGGTTTTCTGTTTTTAATTAGTGTTTGTGCCAAGTAGAACCTTTAGGAAGACTTGGGGGAAGTCTTTACGATCTTGCTGTAAAAAACAGAAACTTTAACGCTCACAATATTTGCTGCCATTTTTTACTGAAGAGTGCGATTAGGTTGATTATTTTTGCAGATGATTAATAGAAAAATTCCTCACGTCCACCATGTTATTTAAGAATTGTTTGGGTTACATAAGTATTCGAAACCTACAGATTACTACAGACTGTTCTGTTTTTGACAGATTCTGTTTTTCGTGTGTTGTTTGCTTATTTTGATGAATCTATGGCTAGTATCGGGGGTTATGAGCCATAGAGAAGTTGGAATACAGTAGGTTTAACACCAATATAAATAAATAATGAGTTCATTACAGTACCTTGAAGTGGTGGTTTGTTTTCTTATACTAACGGAGCTTATGAGATTTTCTGTTGAGTTTTGTGTTGTGAAGTTTTCATGTTTTGGGTAAAGATTTGATGGATTTTGGAATAAGGAGTGGAAAGAGCCTAAGCTTTGGGATTCCCAAGGCACACCAAGTTAAAATTCAAGGACAACCAAAAGCCTCATCTTGGGGGTTCCCCAGAAGGCATCCCCTCTTTCGTCTTCATCCATCGGTAACTTTACTTGAGGCTATATTTTTATTCACCACATGATATGTGCTTTGCTTGGAGCATCTTGTATGATTTGGGTCTTTGATTTTTAGTTTACCACAATCATACTTTCTGTACACACCTTTTGGAGAGACACACATAAATCATAACTTATTAGAATACTCTATGTGCTTCACTTATATCTTTTGAGCTAGATAATTTTGCTCTAGTGCTTCACTTATATCTTTTGAGCTAGTTAATTTTGCTCTAGTGCTTCACTTATATCTTTAAGAGCATGGTGGTGGTTTTATTTTATAGAAATTATTGATCTCTCATGCTTCACTTATATTATTTTGAGAGTCTTATAGAACAACAAGGTAATTTGCTTTGGGTATAAATTAGTCCTAATATGATAGACATCCAAGATGGGTATAATAAAAACTTTCATAAAAAGTGCATTGAATACTATGAGAATTTTAATCTTGATGGTTGTTTTGAGATATGAAGATGGTGATATTAGAGTCATTCTATTTGAGTAGTTGTGAATTTGAGAAATACTTGTTCTAAAGTTTGTGATTCCCGTAGCATGCACATATGGTGAACCGTTATGTGATGAAGTCGGAGCATGATTTATTTATTGATTGTCTTCCTTATGAGTGGCATTCGGGGATGAGCGATGGTCTTTTCCTACCAATCTATCCTCCTAGGAGCATGCTCGTAGTACTTTGTTTCGATAACTAATAGATTTTTGCAATAAGTATGTGAGTTCTTTATGACTAATGTTGAGTCCATGGATTATACACACTCTCACCCTTCCACCATTGCTAGCCTCTCTAGTACCGCGCAACTTTCGCCGGTACCATACACCCACCATATACCTTCCTCAAAATAGCCACCATACCTACCTATTATGGCATTTCCATAGCCATTTCGAGATATATTGCCATGCAACTTTCCACCGTTCCGTTTGTTATGACACGTTACATCATTGTCATATTGCTTTGCATGATCATGTAGTTAACATCGTATTTGTGGCAAAGCCACCTTTATAATTCTTTCATACATGTCACTCTTGATTCATTGCATATCCCGGTACACCGCCGGAGGCATTCACATAGAATCATATTTTGTTCTAGTACCAAGTTGTAATTTTTGAGTTGTAAGTAAATAAAAGTGTGATGATCATCATTATTAGAGCGTTGTCCCAAGTGAGGAAAGGATGATGGAGACTATGATTCCCCCATAAGTCGGGATGAGACTCTGGACGAAAAGAAAAAAAGAGGCCATAAAAAAGAGAGGAAAAGGCCCAAATAAAAAAATAAAAAATGAGAGAAAAAGAGAGAAGGGACAATGTTACTATCCTTTTACCACACCTATTCTTCAAAGTAGCACCATGATCTTCATGATAGAGAGTCTCCTATGTTGTCACTTTCATATACTAGTGGGAATTTTACATTATAGAACTTGGCTTTGTATATTCCAATGATGGGCTTCCTCAAAATGCCCTAGGTCTTCGTGAGCAAGCGAGTTGGATGCACATCCACTTAGTTTCTTTTGTTGAGCTTTCATACACTTATAGCTCTAGTGCATCCGTTGCATGGCAATCCCTACTCACTCACATTGATATCTATTGATGGCCATCTCCATAGCCTGTTAATATGCCTAGTTGATGTGAGACTATCTTCTCCTTTTTTTGTCTTCTCCACAACCACCATTCTATTCCACATATAGTGCTATATCCATGGCTCACGCTCATGTATTGCGTGATGATTGAAAAAGTTTGAGAACATCAAAAGTGTGAAACAATTGTTTGGCTTGTCATCGGGGTTGTGCATGATTAAATACTTTGTGTGATGAAGATAGAGCATAGCCAGACTATATGATTTTGTAGGGATAACTTTCTTTGTCCATGTTATTTTGAGAAGACATGATTGCTTTGTTAGTATACTTGAAGTATTATTATTTTTATGTCAATATTAAACTTTCGTTTTGAATATTTCGGATCTGAACATTCATGCCACAATAAAGAAAATTACATTGAGAATTATGCTAGGTAGCATTCCACATCAAAAATTCTGTTTTTATCATTTACCTACTCGAGGACGAGCAGGAATTAAGCTTGGGGATGCTTGATATGTCTCCAACGTATCTATAATTTTTGATTGTCCCATGCTATTATATTATCTGTTTTGTATGTTTAATGGGCTTTAATATACCTTTTTATATTATTTTTGGGACTAACCTACTAACCAAAGGCCCAGTGCAAATTGCTGTTTTTTTGCCTATTTCACTGTTTCGCAGAAAAGGATTATCAAACGGAATCCAAATGGAATGAAACCTTTGGGAGAGTTATTTTTGGAACAAATGTGATCCAGGAGACTTGGAGTGGACGTCAAGAAAGAAGCGAGGAGACCACGAGGTAGGAGGGTGCGCCCTAGGGGGGTGGGTGTGCCCCGACCCTCGTGGGCCCCTCGCAGCTCCACCGACCTACTTCTTCCTCCTATGTATATACCCATATACCCTGAAAACATCCAGGAGCACCACGAAACCCTATTTCCACCGCCGCAACCTTCCGTACCCGTGATATCCCATCTTGGGGCCATTTCCGGTGTTCCGCCAGAGGGGGAATCGACCATGGAGGGCTTCTACATCAACACCATAGCCTCTCCGATGATGTGTGAGTAGTTTACAACAAACCTTTGGGTCCATAGTTATTAGCTAGATGGCTTCTTCTCTCTCTTTGGATCTCAATACAAAGTTCTCCTCGATTCTCTTGGAGATCTATTCGATGTAATTCTTTTTGCGGTGTGTTTGTCGAGATCCGATGAATTGTGGGTTTATGATCAAGATTATCAATGAAAAATATTTGATTCTTCTCTGAATTCTTTTATGTATGATTTAATATCTTCACAAGTC
This sequence comes from Triticum dicoccoides, assembly GCF_002162155.2. NCBI lineage: Eukaryota > Viridiplantae > Streptophyta > Magnoliopsida > Poales > Poaceae > Triticum > Triticum dicoccoides. Next base: position 258,255,955 of record NC_041392.1, read on the forward strand.
TCTTTGAATTATCAGTTTGGTTTGGCCTACTATATTGATCTTTCTTGCAATGGGAGAAGTGCTTAGCTTTGGGTTCAATCTTGCGGTGTCCTTTCCCAGTGACAGCAGGGGCAGCAAGGCACGTATTGTATTGTTGCCATCGAGGATAAAAAGATGGGGTTTATATCATATTGCTTGAGTTTATCCCTCTACATCATGTCATCTTGCCTAATGTGTTACTCTGTTCTTATGAACTTAATACTCTAGATGCATGTTGGATAGCGGTCAATGAGTAGAGTAATAGTAGTAGATGCATAATCGTTTCGGCCTACTTGTCATGGACGTGATGCCTATATACATGATCATGCCTAGATATTCTCATAACTATGCGCTTTTCTATCAATTGCTCGACAGTAATTTGTTCACCCACCATAGAATTTGCTATCTTGAGAGAAGCCACTAGTGAAACCTATGGCCCCGGGTCTATTTTCCATCATATTATTTTCCTATCTACTTGCTATTTCTATGATTGTTTATTTTGCAGTCTTTATTTTCCAATCTATCACTACTGGAATCAGCTACTTTGCCATCTGCCAGTTCTTTGCCGTCCGCTAGCGGACGGCAAAGAAGCTCTTTGCCATCAGCTTCCAAAAAGCGGACGACAAAGAACTGGCTGATGGCAAAGACCAAGTTTGCCATCAGCCAGTTCTTTGCCGTCTGCTAGCGGACGGCAAATATTCTTTGCCGTCGGCTAGCGGACGGCAAAGAGGGAGGGGCCCCACTGACGAGCTGCAAAAAAAAAACCTAATGGGCCCCCTCTTTGCCGTCCGGTAGCGGACGACAAAGAGCAAGAAGGCGGACGGCAAAGGGTGGTGGACGGCAAAGAGGGAGGGCCCCACGTAATGTTAACAGGGCCGCGCCCC
>NC_041392.1:258257449-258257992 GCF_002162155.2 Triticum dicoccoides
CCCAGGCCGCACCGCCCCCCTCCTCCACCCTGCAGGTGAGTCTCTTCTTCCTTTTTTTTCCTTTTTTCTGTTTTTTTAGTTTTAGGTTTATGTTTAGTTTAGATTTAGTTTTAGTTTTATGTTTATAGGTTTAGTTTTAGTTTAGTTTTAGGTTTAGATTTAGTTTTTTTCTTTTTTTGTTTTTTTAGTTTTAGGTTTAGGTTTAGTTTAGTTTTAGGAAATAAGAAAAAGAGAAAAAGAGGAGATCAGGAGAAGAAGAAGAAGAGGAGGAGGAGAAGAAAAAAGAAGAAGAGGAAGAAGAAGAAGAAAAAAGAGGAGAGGAGGAGAAGAAGAAGAGGAAAAAGGAAAGGAGGAGGAAGAAGAAGAAGAAGACGAAGAAGAAGAAGAAGAAGAAGAAGAAGAAGAAGAAGAAGAAGGAAAAAAAGGAAGAAAAGGAAAAAGAGGAAGAAGAAGAAAATGAAAAAAAACCCGACCCGACACGGTACCCGGCACCCCGACTCGACACCCCGACCCCGAGACCCCGACCCCGACCCCGAGACCCCG